>NC_068981.1:132681841-132689082 GCF_001194135.2 Octopus bimaculoides
ACATGTTTTGGGGACACGGCAAACACTCAGATTGACACCCAAACACTCTGAAATGTTGTATTGGAGCTTCCAGCATGAATGCCAAGCAGTACAGCATGTCGTTTCCAAATTTCTGGCAGTGTGAATTGCGTCATGATGCTGTTTTTTTATAGATGGTGCCCAACTGACCCTACTATACTGTATTCAACAAAATCAAAATCAAAGAATGCGCATGCGCAAAATTAAAATATAAAATGATGACAATTTACCCATAGCACTCTGTACAAGTGTGTTAGTGTGTGTGTAAATATATGCATACACATATATGTATGTGTATATACATATATATACACACCCGGTGTATATGTACATATGTATATACATATGTATGAATATGTATATATATGTGTGTGTGTGTGTGTGTGTGTGTGTGTGTGTGTATGTATGTATATATATATATATATATATATATATATATATATATATATATATATATATACATTTTGGTATACAGGTATATATGCTGATATATGTATACATATGTATCATCATCATCATTTAACATCCTTTATCGTGTGCTGGCATGGGTTGGATGGTTTGGTAGGAACTGATGAGCCAGAGGGACTGTACTGAGCTCCATTGTCTGTTTTGGAATGGTCTCTACAGCTGGATGTCCTTCCCTTTGCCAGCTAGTTGACAGAATGAACCACTTCATTTTATATAAAAACCTTATTTGCTTGACGTTTCCATTCATATACATAACATGTGTTTCACTCATATTCAGCCCATTATTAACAATTCAACACAGACAGGCAGAAAATGTTACATAATCTACTTAAAATTTAATTCATCGAATGATGATAATGATGACATCAACAACAAAGATCTTGATGATGATGCTGATGATAGTGATAAACCTGACAACTGTTTGACATTTTATGCAAGTAGTTTGTTACGCACGAATGTGTGTGTAACATATTATATTCATAAATTATTGGCTTGTACATTTGAATGAGTAACTTGTACACTTGGACGAGAGGGTTGGAGTGCTCAAATGAGCGAACCATACCTTCTGATGAGTGGAACGTTGCTCCTTGCTGCCAAAACCCTGTTCAGCAGTGTTTATACACCTCCTACAATATATACACAACTACATACTACTCCTATTGTTTCCTTGTTACAGAAACCTGCCACGTGCCATTTGGATCTCCCTCCCCATTATAACATCTGTGTATGTATTTGCAAACATCGCATACTTTGCTGTATTGACTCCATTGGAGTTGAAAGAGTCGGAAGCAGTTGCTGTGGTGAGTAACTTAATGTACGAATGTCTCTTCCCAAATTATAATGCTACCCCAGCACTATCTGCTGGCTATGTATGATCCCCACCCTTCCATTTATATTATACATGCTGCACCAGTGCCATCTGCTGGTTAAAAGCTCTGCTGTCATTTCTTGATGTGATACTAGAATTAATTTTTTTTTTTTTCAATAACTGCCAAATAATAGATTCTGCTCAAAAAAAAAAACCAAATATTCTTTTTCTTGCAAATAGCTTTGGAATTGCTCCTTTCTTTTCTTTCTTTTTCTTCCCTATCTGTGTCTCCATCTTGAAATGTTTAACAGCAGGTTTGGTTTCAGTTGTGTGGAAAGCCTTTTAATTTATCTTCTTAAAATAAGTGCTTCATTTTTTTTTTTATAGCAGTTTCATTCCATTTCGTTTTACTTTCTCTGGCTTAATACTTTCCTTTATCAGCATGTCAACAAACACACTCTATCTTGCCATGTTACTTTCCTTCATATTTTTGTTGTTTGAATAATATTCTTGCTTTCTCAACTCCCTACAGATATTATCTGCCCTCAACCATTGCATCCTTCTGTGGAAATTTTATTCAAATCACTTTCCCTGTCCCAGAATAAAAAAAAATCTTTCTCTTGCATCTCTCTTCCAAGGAGTGGACCAGAATTGAAAGCTGTTTTAATATTTTATCTTGCTAATGTAACATGCTTGGAGTTTTTTTCTTCTTTCTATTTTTCTTATTTCTACACATCTGCTGCCTGTTCTCCCATAAATCTAGCCCTGTTGTCTTTCCTTTATGTATTTTTAGACATTCGCAGACAAAACACTGGGAGTTATGGCCTGGATTATGCCTCTGTTTGTTTCCTGTTCAACATTTGGTGGTTTAAATGGTGCTATCTTTGCTGGCTCCAGGTAAGCATTAAATTTTCTTTTTATATATCATTTTTTCTCATCATCTGTCTAGTATTTACAACAATGCTGCAACCATTTTGAATTGAAGTCATTGTTGTCCTATTAAAGTACCAGTTTTTTTTTTTTTAGCTTTAACAGACTAATTTGATTCCTGGAAAAGTGAGCATTTACAGTTTTAAAGATTGCCAAATTCAATGCTTATGTATTCACATTGTTATGAATTAATCATGCATTATTATCTCATAGCTTTGGGATTTTGATGATGTGATTGTTTATCTTTCAAATGACATTGTAGAGTAGATGTGAGAGGCTGGATCTGACCAGTTTGAACATAAAATAGATAGAATATATGGTCCAGATATGGCCAGTTTAAATGCTAAAGAGTTAAGTGAGTGTTTGCAGTGTTTACAGATTTAAATCTAAACTGTAATGCAACTAGTTTGTGTTGGATTTACAACCATGAAGATGTCTACTTTATATACTTACCCAATGGAGTATACCAGCAGCATTTGGGGCTATATCAAGAACAAAAACTTAAGAATTACATATGAACAAACATTTTAGGGGTGATGGTAGGTTAAGAGTTCCATATAAACAAAACTGTTTTAAAATAAGTTTTATTAAAACTATAATTGCTGTAACATCCAATTCGAGATAACATATAGTCATAATAGTTGAGTGGTAGTTATGTTTATCTTGCATGGTAGAAGTGGATAGGCTTAACTATTAGACCTGATATTGTGTGAAGAGAGGAAGCTCAAGGCAGTGAAGCTTATGTCCAATTTCTTAACTCACAAACACAAATTGACAGTGATGGGGTTTCAGTGTTGATGTGAAAAATATAGAAATGGTTCTTAAGACTGAAAGAGCTTTGGTCTTTGAAACTTTCACAGGAGTAAATATATCTGCTTGACTTGCAGAGAAAAGTAATCTTTTATATAGTCAAAGTTTGGAATCTGATGTGGTGATATGCATTAGCTACAGTCAACCAATATGAGAGTTTTGAGAAAAACTTGTTTAAGTTCAGATGTCATGAGGAATTAAGAATTCAATGTTTTTGAGCCATTTATTAGAGAGTGAGAAAGAAAAACACGGTGTTGTTTTAATTGTGTGTAAAAAGAAGAAAAAGTGCAGATTGGATGATAAATATGAAGGTCCTTGGTTGATCAAAGACCACCAGGAAACTTCTCAACAACAGAAGATTGTTATCTAATCACCATAAAGCACTACCCTAACTGTCAGTTCTACAAATTTATCACAACATTGACTGCAGTTTCAGTGAACTTGCCACCATAGTAAATACATCCATCTTATCAACATCCACACTAGATTTTTTTTTAAAACAGTTTTGTCCAAAACAAGGCTTGAGGCCACTTGTGACATAAAGAATTACAAAGAAGGAGAAGAACAGATCTACAAATTCAAAAGATGTCTATTGACAGAAAGCTTAAAGGACTAAAAATCAAAGCTCAGAGGAAAGCAAGACGATGGAAGTGAGTTCCAGAGAGTTCAAAGGAAGGAAGCTATTAGAGTAAAAGGACTTATGACTAGCAGAGAGCTCAGCAGAGAAATGATGCATCAGGGAAGAGAAGCAGGTGGAGGTGATCATTATAAGCATTACTGATCTGCACGTTTCTATAACTCAGTGATTATAGTGAGAAAATGAGTTGCAGGGAAGGGAATTGAAAGCAGTAAGTATTCTAGACAGAAAGGTTGTATAATTTGTAGTGGATAGTTGATGAAATCAACCTTAGTACTTGAACTGTTGTATGGGGATGGGTGTGCCTCTGCATTTAGATTGATAATATTTAATTTTTAAAAAATTATACTCAAAATCCATTCATAACTATGAATTAACTCTATTAGTACTCTGAATTTCTTGGACCTTACTACTCTGTGTTTCCTGTTTCCTGCACATTCTTCAGTTGCATTGGAAGAACATGCATGAAATAGGAAACCCAGTGTTGTGATAGAGTGAAGCCTCAGCTTTGAATGAATGGGTGAATATATGAATGAATATGCTTAGTATGGTATTTGTAGTATAAGAGAGTGGTTGATTTGCATAGAAAAGTAGTAACCTTTTATATAGTAAGACTGAGAGAAGTGAATGAGAATGGATCAAGTGTGTTCAAATGGTGGAGTGGTAGACAATTTACTTGACTATACAGAAGTGCAGAAACCATTGTAGCTGCAGTAGATGGAAGAGAGCATATATGTTTCAGTCTACTAGTGATCACAGTGTATATGATTGTTCACTTATCAATTAATTGTATAGCCTTTGTGAAATGGGTACACTGTAAACTGTCTGCATACGTGGCATCTGCACTGGTCTAGATCATGTGAGTAACCCTTTGATGTGCAGCACACTTCTGTCTTGAATAAGTATGTGTCTTTGTGCACACCTGTATGCATCTATGTGCACGTGTGTAGGTGTGAATGAAAAATATGCCAAAGATTTATCTCTTCACACCTGAAATAATAAAAGGCTGTGCCAAAAAAATTATAGCAGACAGTCTATGAGGAATGATAGATATGTCTCTTTGAAGAAGTTTTTTTGCATAAATGTCTTGTTTTTTTATAAATTCTCTGCTCTCATCTGAAGTGGGATACCATTGTTTTAGCCCCAAGGTAAGTAAGTAATAACAAACTACCTTACCCATCACTATGTATTACCCTTACCTCATATTATTTCTTGCATCAGCAACATGTGTCAGTCTGTTCATAACTTTGTCTAATTTATTCAAGGTGATCTGTCTTCAACACATTGACAGAAGGCTGTGTTTTTTTAGTTGTATTTTAGTTTATTTTGTTTATTTGTCTATTTATTTTCATGTTGTTGTAAACATTGTTATTCCCTCCACCCGCAACCATTTATCGTCTTTCCTACATCAACCCTTGTCTTTGATTGTTTATGAGATAATTTTACAAGTGTTCATACCTAGAAACAGTTTTATTTTTCAATGTGAAGAAAGACAAAACCAGCTCCCAAAGCATGTAAAAGAACTTGTCAGCAAATCATGATGAAGGGGATAGATTATTGTACAAATACAAAATACAAAGAAGTAAAGGTTAGGTTAACTAGATACTATGCACAAACAACAGGTAGCATGAAACTAACAGTATTTGAAATTTACTATGGAAACTCTATTGTTTTTTGCCCAACAAAATATTTTTCAACAAGATCATACAAAAGAGCATTGTAAATCAGTGATGTAGCTACAGTGTGTACCACTTTTGGCAGCTTTTGAGTTTGCGCCCCCATTTGCACCATGCCCCTAAGCCTATTCAGGCTTATTTTGCAGCAGACCCAAAAGTGCTGACACCATAGAAACATCACCAGGATCAAACTGCCCCCATCCCTTGCACTTGCCCCTAACTATGTCTTTACTGTAACTTAGCTAATGTATCCATTATTAACCATAGCAATGTTTTAGAAGTTTTACATTCAATCCAAAGATATTCCTTGGCTGGGAAAAAAATGGAAAAATTAGTCAGAGGCAGATATGCTGTGGACTTCAACATTTATCCATAACGATCATTTTTATACCAAAGTTAAATTTGTTTTAGGCAACATAGCAAATGATGGTCGAAAGTTGTTCAGCTCCTAAATCTTGTTACCCTAGATACAGTGACAGAAGCTGAACTATTCTACAATGCCCTAGGAGGAATTTGAAGCCTCTGCAACTTTCAAGAAGCTAGCTCCAAATGTCATGCTCTCTTTGAAAGCATCATGGCTGACAAATTTCAAAGTGCAACAAGATGCTCTGGAAGATATGAAGAGTCAAAACCTGTGGTGGAACAATTAGCTCATGTTATAAAGGCATTGCAAAACACCAAAATATAAATGTGGATAGCAGTGCATTATTGAATGCTATCATGTAATTTTGACTTGTTGATTGGATTAATTTTGCTGAAAATAATACTGTGCCAAAGCATAGTCTTACTGTGGAATGAATCTTAGGGATATACTTCACATTCTCAGCAAATTAGCAAAGGTATAAGTGACGACTACTTTTGTTTCCTCTAAGATTCATCTCACATCAGGACTGTATGTTTTTACTTTGCCTTGCAAGGTACTTGGCGACCCTGCTGGTAGCGGTGCCACATAAAAAGTACCAATGTTGGTATCACATAAAAAGCACTGGTGCTGGTGCCACATAAAAAAAGCACTGGTGCTAGTGCCACATAAAAAGCTCCCAGTATACTCCGTAAAGTGGTTGGCATTAGGAAGGGCACCCAACTGTAAAAACTATGCCAAAAGAGACAATGAACTTGGTATGGTCCCCTCACCATACCAGCTTTTTTCAAGGCATCTAACCCATGCCAGCATGGAAAACAGATATTTAATGATGTTATGGTTTTCTTTCTATTTTTGTATAGTTAGGGTTAGGGTTATTTTAGTGCATGCATATATAGGCGTAGGAGTGGCTGTGTGGTAAGTAGCTTGCTTACCAACCACTGGTTCTGTCCCACTGCGTGGCACCTTGGGCAAGTGTCTTCTTCTATAGCCTCGGGCCGACCAAAGCCTTGTGAGTGGATTTGGTAGACGGAAACTGAAAGAAGCCCGTCGTATATGTATATATATGTGTGTGTTTGTGTGTCTGCTTTTCCCCCCAGCATCGCTTGATGACTGATGCTGGTATGTTTACATCCCCATAACCTAGCGGTTCAACAAAAGAGACCGATAGAATAAGTACTAGGCTTACAAAGAATGAGCTCTGTGGTCGATTTGCTCGATTATAAAGGCGGTGCTCCAACATGGCTGCAGTCAAATGACTGAAACAAGTAAAAGAGCATATATATATGAAAGAAGGTTTGAAAATGCAATTTTAAAGATGTTTATTCACTTGACCGGTTTCACTTTTGAGAAAAAGATTGTCAAAAGTAAAATGTAAAGCTTTGTATAAGCTTTGTGTTAAGTACTGGTTGTCACAAAATATGTA
The DNA here is from genome assembly GCF_001194135.2 of Octopus bimaculoides. Classification (NCBI taxonomy): domain Eukaryota; kingdom Metazoa; phylum Mollusca; class Cephalopoda; order Octopoda; family Octopodidae; genus Octopus; species Octopus bimaculoides. The sequence goes on from NC_068981.1 coordinate 132,688,976, forward strand.
GTATATGTATTTATATATATTTTTATATATTTTAATATATGCATTAAAATACATATATACATTCTTTGATAATAATAAGAAAATGTTAAAAACAGTTTACAAGAGAG
>NC_068981.1:132689821-132694137 GCF_001194135.2 Octopus bimaculoides
AGAAAATATGAAGTTACGAAAACTACTTACAAATTGGAGACGCTGCGTTCAGTCATGTAAAAACAAATAGTAAATGAGTATATGCATATATACGTACAGGTATGTGCATACCGACATCCACCTGTATGTATAGGTGCATATCTGGGTACAGGACATTGCAAACAAAACGTAGACGAGAAAACACACAAGCCACATATATACACAGAAGGAGATATATTTAAGAATTTACAAAAAATCAGAGAGGAACTGACTTGTCTTTTTAACATGTTTTCTCTCTTGTGTGTAGCTAGAAAATTTTTGCTATTTTAAGGGACAGTGTGGGAGGCAGGTTGGGGTGGGGGGAAGGAAGAGCAATGAGAAAAGAGCAAAAGAGAATTAAAAGAATTTTTTTGTTTCTGGGCTAGTCTGTCATGGTTCAGTAGTTTGGGGGACTGGTCTTAGAGGACAGAATGGTGTGAGTGCGTGTGTCTCTGTGCATGTCTCTATGTGTGTGTGTATATACGTGTGTTTGTGCGTGTGGGCCATTTTTGATTGGTCCCAGAGTTTATTGTGATGTGTGTATATGGGTCTGTGTGTGTTTTATATTTGGTAGGATGGTCTGTGTGTATGTGTGCACGTTTGTGTGTGTGTATATGTGTGGGATCAATATTTGTTAGGGCGTTGTGTGTGCGCATGTATGTGTATGTGTTTGTTCGCATGTGTGTATGTGTGCGTCTGGGTGTGTGTGTATGTATGTGTGTTTTGTGTTAGTGGGGATGTGATGTGTGTGTATGTGAGTGTGTGTGTGTGTGTGTGTGTCTCTGAGTATGTTTGTGTTATAATTGTCCTGGTGGTGGTGTGGGTGTATGCGTGTGATTGGTATTTGTCAGGGCATTGTGTGTGCGCATGTGTGTGTATGTGTTTGTTCATTACACATGCCACGGGCACAAGTGCCAGAAAGGCGACGCTGGGCACAGGTGCCATCCCGATTTCGCTTTAGCTTGCCCCAATAAGTCTTCGCAAGCTCAGTACTTAACACAACAAAGCTTATACAAAGCTTTACATTTTACTTTTGACAATCTTTTTCCTGAAAAAGTGAAATCAGTCAAGTGAATAAACATCTTTAAAATTGCATTTTCAAACCTTCTTCCATATATATTTCCACTTGTGCGGTATCTTACAACTTTACTTTGTTATATATATGTATATATATATATATATGATGTCATTACTAATGTTAGACCATTCAACTATAAAGTAAGGTATGCTTTATCTATTTCCAGTTAAGTTCATTTGTTTTCATTTGAAAGCATTATAGACCACTAAACCACATATTGATACATCAGTGATGCATGCAATCTGCAGGTGTCATTTTTTTCTTTGGTCTTTCTCTTTTCTCTTTGATGTCAGTTTTCTAGTTCACTGTAAATCCATTATGAGTACTTAGATCATAGTAAATACATCACCTGTAATTTTTACTGTATTTTTTGATGATTTTTTTTTTTTTGTGATTCTACTTTTAAAGGTAACTCGCGTTAAGCAATTTTTGGATCTATTTTAAAACGGGGGCGCCAGTTTTCATATATGTTTTATGTAGTGTTTTTGGTACGGAAAGACTTTCAAACTTCGTATACTTATCTATTTTGTGTTATAGAACAGAAAAATATTTTTGTATTCGAATTTATTTCATGTAAAAAATTGTCTTATTTCGATAATTTCTACTAATCACTGACGTCTATTCAGTTGAAAACAGTTAGTGCTGTAACGGTGTATATCGTATTAATCCCCTAACCCTAACTAGACTGTTAACCGTAACCCTAACCCTAACCCTAAAACTAACCCTAACTCTAGAATCCGAACTCTAAAATTGTTACACACATAGATACGCACAGTGTAATTTATATAAACAATATATGCGTATAAATTACGATTAAACCGGATGAAATATGTCACAGAGAATAACATTTTTATGACCGCCCAGCAGTAACTCTATTGAGCTGAATAGACGTCAGTGATTGGTTGAAATTACAGAAATACGACAACTTTAACATGGAATAACTTGCGAATTCCTTTTTTTGTTAAGAAGACTAAGAGTAAAAGATGTTTTATATGACACATTCTACCAGTGTCCCAAGTTTCAAAGTGTTTCGTTAGTGTTTCGTTAAGAAAATACTGGCGCCCCTGTTTTAAAATAGATCCCAATTTTTTGCCTTTGAATATTTTCTTCATTGTTTAATAAAATATGTACTTTTACTGCAAATAAATACTTTTGATAATTTTTAGCAATTTACTCTGTAGAAAAAAGGCCTGCTTATCTGTTAGGTTCAATGATGAATTTACTATGATATATGCCTTCATCTATATATAATCTATTTACCAAATAGATTATATATAGATGAATGCATATAGCTCAGTGGTTAGAATGTTTTGGGTTTACAATTGTGAGGTTATGAGTTAAATTCCCAAACCGGGCTGCGTGTTGCAATCTTGAGCAATTATTTCACATTGCTCCAGTTCACTCAGCTGTATTATAAGTTGTGACATCACTGGTGCCAAACTGTATTGGCCTTTGCCTTTCTCTTGGACAACATCGGTTGTGTGAAGAGGGGAGACAGTTGACATTAATGAATACCTCTCAGTCAACTCCTCCTCCTCCTCTTGAACATGTTTATAATTTGGCAACTCTTATGACCACTAAATTTTTTGTTTTGAGTCAGCACTGAAATTTACCATGTTTCATATATGAATACATCCATGTAAACAATGTGATTCAAGACAGAAAAATAGGTACTGGGTATATATGCATATTTCAGGAGTTATTGTGCTTATAGGCACAGGAGTTACTTCGTGGTAGGTAGCTTGCTTACCAACCACATGGTACTGGGTTCAGTCCCACCGCATGGCACCTTGGGCAAGTGTCTTCTATTATAACCTTGGGCTGACCAAAGCCTTGTGAATGGGTTTGGTAGACGGAAACTGAAGGAAGCCCATGTATGTATATGTCTTTGTTTCTGTGTTTGTCCCCCCCAACATCGCTTGACAACCAATGCCGGTGTGTTTACATTCCTGTAACTTAGTGGTTCACCAAAAAGAAACCGATAGAATAAGTACTAGGCTTACAAAGAATAAGTCCTGGGGTTGATTTGCTCGACTAAAAGTGGTGCTCCAGCATGACTGCAGTCAAATGACTGAAACAAATAAAAGAATATACACACACACAAAAAAGGGATATGGCTCAGTGGTTAGAGTGTTTTGGGCTTACAATTGTGAGGTTGTGAGTTCAATTCCCAGACCAGGTGTAGGTTCAGTCACACTGTGTGGCACCTTGGGCAAGTCTCTTCTACTACAGCCTCAGGTCAACCAAAGCCTTGTGAGTGGATTTGGTAGACAGAAACTAAAAGAAGCCCATCATACATACATACATACATACATACATATATATATATATATATATATATATTAATGATAATGATATGCCAACAAAAGAATGATTGAGACCTCAATATTATGTAAATAAAGGAATTTATCGATAATATAATATGTGACAATTAGTTGGTTGCCATAATAAAACTCAGAGTTTCGGATGTTGTGTGGTGGGAGGGAAGTCTGCTCCGGCATCTCGTCAGTTATTAAGACAAACAAATATGCTATGAAAATGATAATTAAATAAAGGGAAATTACCCAAATAGGGAGAAATTAAAAATACTTGAAGAAGGTAATTCCATGCTCATAGAAGCCGCGTATGCATGCATGTGCATATATGCATATGCTCACTCACACTCCCGTGAAACACATACATGCACACCCACACACACACCTATATGTATACGTAATTGTGCATGTATGGGTATATATACGTATGTGTGCAGGTATGTATATGTGTACATGTGTATGGATGCATATGTATGGATGCATATGTATGTATACATATAGGTGTGTGTGTGGGTGTGCATGCATGTGTTTCACACAAGTGTGAGTGAGTATATGCATATATGCACATGGGCATGTGTGCATGCATGTGTATTTATGTACATGTGTGCATATGCGGATTCTATGAGTGTGGTTTTACCTTCTTTGAGTATTTTTAATTTCTCCCTATTCGGGTGATTTCGCTTTATTTAACGGTCAGTCTCATAGCTCTTTTGTGTGTCTTAATAACAGTCATCTTCATAGTAATTTCCCTTTATTTAATGGTCATTTTCATAGCATTTTTGTTTGTCTTAATAACTGACAAGATGCCGGAGCAGAATTCCGCCCCGACATCCGAAACTCTGAGTTTTATTATGGCAACTGACTAATTGTCACATATTATATTATGTTATATATATATATATATA
>NC_068981.1:132694644-132704645 GCF_001194135.2 Octopus bimaculoides
TCTGAGTTCAAATTTGGCCGAGGTCGACTTTGCCTTTCATCCTTTTGGGGTCGATGTAATCAACTTAATCCCTTTGTCTGTCCTTGTTTGTCCCCTCTATGTTTAGCCCCTTGTGGGCAATAAAGAAATAAGAAACTGAAAGAAGCCCACCGTATGTGTGTGTATATATATATATATATATATATGTATGTTTGTGTGAGTGTGCTTGTGTGTGTGTGTGTGTTCGTCCCCCTACCATCACTTGACAACCGATGCTGGTGTGTTTACGTCCCCGTAACTTTGGGGTCTCAGCAAAAGAGACTGATAGAATAAGTACTAGGCTTACAAAGAATAAGTCTTTAGGTCGATTTGTTCAACTAAAGGCGGTGCTCCAGCATGGCTGCAGTCAGATGACTGAAACAAGTAAAAGAATGAAAGAATATATACATATATGATATTTATTTACCAAACAATGATATATTTGGCATGATGATAGATTTACCATTGTTGTATTAGACTCACAGTGTACTTAGTTTGCTATGAAATTACAGAGATGAATTTACCAAATAACCAGTCTTTTTTTTTATGGAGCTGTTGTTTTTACAGCTGGATACTTTTCCTACTTTTAAGCACTCAGTCTCTGCATCAAAATGGAGGCTTTTTTAAGGAACCTCTTTGTAGGTATCAGTTGGCATTAATGAATATCTCTCAGCCAACTCCATCTCTCCCTTTTCAACATGTTTTTCTTTTTTCTAAACTTGCTCCTTACATTATTTTAAATTTGTTACTCTGCTTCACAAAGTGTTAACGTTCTTATTAATCATCTAAGCTAGCAGAATCATTATTGCAGCAGACAAACTGCTTAGCAACATTTCTTCCAACTCATTATGTTTTGAGTTCAAATTCCATCAAGGTCGACTTTTCCTTTCATCCTTTTGGGATCAATAAAACAAAGTACCAGTCAAGTATTGGGGGTCAATGAAATCGACTTGCCTCCATCCCCTAAAATTGTTACCTTGTCCCAAAGTTTGAAACCATTCACTTAGTTTTCTTCCTCTCCTCTGATCTTTACCTCTTCTATTCTTGCTTTTATAAAAAATTCCTTGTGTTCTTCTATCCATGCCCAACATATATCACTTTGTGACCCCACTCTCTTTTATTTTTCCATATTTTCTCTTACACCCTACTTTACTCTTCCTCATTTTTTCATTCTTCTCTCTCTTGCCTTCCAATCTATCTATTCAGTACCATTAGGACACATTACACCCCCAAAAGATTAGATTTTCCTTTCTCATGGCAAACCACTTTTAAACTAAGTACTATTTTCCTCAGATTATTGATTGCTATAGCAGGTAGAGTTAGAAATTCAAATAGATTCTTGACAGAGTTAAAACTGAGTTAAAACCTTACTACTTGAATTATCATATTGGGTCCTTAAGCAAAGTGCATAAATATGATTGTTTTAGATGGTCTGTCACACCTTCTTCCTAAATTGCAGTTGTGTAGTTGGTGATATGAGGACCATCCAATTGCAAAAGAAAATATTACAGCTTGAATAGCAAATATTCCAGCTTGCAGGCATCTCACAAAATGCTTACACTCTGTCGTAAATGCACGCTGACATTGCACATCCAGCAAAGCATACTAGTTTTATTTCTTTCAAACCTATGCATATTCTCAGTGGTCCCAGCCCATGTTTCATTGCCATGTAGCATGGCTGTTTGCACACAGGCATCATACAATCTGCCTTTCACTCTGAGGGAGAGGCACTTATTTACCAATAGAGGTAGGTGCTCTCTGAACTTTCCTCAGCCCATTCTTATTCTAACAGCTATGCTCTTGGAGCATCCACCTTTGCTTCTGACTTGGTCACTGAGATAACGGAAGCTATCAACTACTTCTAGCTTTCCCCCTTAGCATTTGATGGAATTTTATACCTACACCTTCTCTACATATTGAACAGGATCATCTACCTGAAGGGATTTGTGATTTGTCTGCTTTCCTACTTACTGAGACTTTGGTTTTTTCTAGATTAACTCTAAAGTCCTTCGATTCTAGACCTTGATTCCACACCTGAAATTTCTTCTCTAGTTCTGGTAGTGATTTGGTTACAAGAACAAAGTCATCAGCATAGAGGAGCTCCCTCTAATGTGGTTTAGTTTTAACCTTTTGATACTAACCCACCTGAGACTAACTCTGATTCTATGAGACAAGCTTCCAGTTTTAAAGTGATCTAAAATAAAACCTATAAAAATTTGATGTTAATTTATGTTCCAAACATCAGCTTAGTAATGGCAGGTTTTTTTTTTTTTTTTTTTTTACTAAATTCTTTATTATCTTCAAAATTAATTAAAACAATAGCAGTGTGTTTCGACAAAAATATGGAAACATCTGTAAATCAAAGTATTGAACATCTGTAAATCAAAGTATGGTAGTCTTTAGCTGAGGTGATATGCAACTATCTAACTCAGTATAGCAGAAGTCATTTATAGTAAGGCAAAGAGAGGAGATAGTACAAGTATACCAGAAGTTGATAGTCTTTATAGACTGGTATGCATGAGCAACTGCTGGTCTTCAACAAATAACCTTGCCTAGATTTGTGCCTCAGAGGGAACTTTCTAGGTGCAATCCCATAGTCATAGGGTCTTTACCCTCAGTGATACACACACACACACACACACACACACACACACACACACACACACACAGAGCAATATATATTAATGTTTCTTAACCAAAGGGTTAAGTTTGAACATCTGTCAGTCAAAGTTTGGTGGTCCTTAGTTGAGGTGGTATGCAACTAATTCAGTGAAGCAGAAGTCATTATAGTAGTGATAAAAAAATATAAAGAGAAGAGACAGCACAAGTATGCCAGAGGTTGGAGTGCATCAGTAAATCTTTGCTAATCATTTGGATAGTCTTCGTGTGTGTAACAGCTGTGTTGTCTCAGATATGCTAGCAGTGTCCCATTATGAGTGTTACTTGAGCTTTGTAAAGAGTTAACACATGATCCAGACTGAAGTATTTTCTGGCTCTGAAGAGAAAGGCTAGTTTTTGGAGTGCAAGCTTAGTTATGTATGCAATGTCACCAGGAGAGACCATAGGGATTTCTCTGCAGGTGTACTACTTAGGGATGATGTGTAGGAGGAGTGTGGGAGCACCTCTTAGCCACTATTGTTCCCAAGTCTACTCTGACCCAGAGTTGTAATACCTGTCAGGGTCCCTGCTATGAGTTAACTAGTATATTAGGGCTTGCTTACCAATGCATATGAAGATTGAATCCAGTTGACTCTACGGAAGAAACCTTCATGGTTCAACAGGGAGGAAGGTAGCCGCAGCAATGCATTTTGGATTGCAGAGAGCAAGATGAAACAAGTAAGACATCTTGGTCTTCCACTGCTTCTGTCTCCATCCTAATTTGTTTTGATCTGGTTTTGCCACTGGATTAACCCTTTAGCATTTAGTCTATGCTGTCAAATGTAATACTTATTTATTCATATTGCTTGAATTTATTATATATCAACTCATAGCTTTGAGATTTTGATGATGCAGCTGATTATTTTTACAGTGACATTATAGGTTAAGTGTGAGAGGCCAGATCTGGCCAGTTTGAGTGTAAAACAGAACATTTTATCCAGATATGGCTGGTTTAAATGCTAAAGGGTTTAAAGTTGGTCACAGATGAGAGAGTGAGGTTAATGGTGCACAATTCTTCACTTAAAATAAAGACACTGCACAGATCATCAGTCACCAGACAAGATGGTCCTCATTAGAGCAGTGAGGATTTTCTTGTCCTTATGACTAGCTGGTCATGGTGGATAAACATGAGGAAGATTGTGCAAAGTTGGTAGAGAACCTCTTAGTAAAGGCTCAAAAGGGACTGGGTGCTATTTGGAAGACAAAACAATTAACAGGTTGCATAAAAGATGTGATACAGTTTGAGACTTTAAAGAGTAAACAGTAATCCTAATCTCCAACTTGACATAGGAATTGTGTTAGAACTTATTAGTTCTTTGTTATTTATCTTGAGTGGAGGTGCAATGGCCCAGTGGTTATGGCAGCAGATTCGCGGTCATAGGATCGCGGTTTCGAATCCCAGATCGGGCGTTGTCAGTGTTTATTGAGCGAAAACACCTAAAGCTCCACGAAGCTCCGGCAGGGGATGGTGGCGAACCCTGCTGTACTCTTCCACCACAACTTTCTCTCACTCTTACTTCCTGTTTCTGTTGTGCCTGTAATTCAAAGGGTCAGCCTCGTCACACTGTGTCACGCTGAATATCCCTGAGAACTACGTTAAGGGTACACGTGTCTGTGGAGTGCTCAGCCACTTGCACGTTAATTTCACGAGCAGGCTGTTCCGTTGATTGGATCAACTGGAACCCTTGACGTCGTAAGCGACGGAGTGCCAACAACAATTTATCTTGAGAGAATCTCTCATAAGGACTTGTGGTGCATAAAAGCACTTGTAATTATATTGTTGACAGACAAAAATCATCTGCTATGGCCACCAGAACTACCAGATCATATGATTTCACCCTGCTATGGGTTCATCAGTGACAGATGTTCAGCAGTGCTATAACAGCCAAATCTCCTGTCAATGATATATATATAGAATCTGAGTGTCTATTCAGGCACTGCTATTGCAAATAGCCAGTGGGCTTCTAACACAATGTCCGTGTTAAGTTGGAGATCAAGATTACCTTTTGGTATTAATACTGCTTCTGTCATTATTAATTATTTTCTAAAGGATAAACTTTCTCAATATATTGTTTTTTGCTTCATTTTTAATATTCTAGTACTGATTTGTGTTATTAGTTATTTGATACTAGTTCTGCTTTAATATTTTGATTTTATATTGCTTTGGTCTTATATTGTCTTGTCTAATATTTTTGTTCCTTTCTGTTTTACAAAATGATCCTACAGTAGCAAATGCATAGCATGAATTTATTTGAATTTAATATTTGTTTAAAAAACAGAGGAGGATCTTATAATCAAATAGATAACATTATTTTCTTTTTCTTCCTGCATTGTAAAGCATTGGATGGCCATACCAGCAAATAAATTGCATTTGATTATAATTTCAATCTTGCCTTGAATATATATAAGGAAGATGAAAGGAGATTGAATAGTGATTGTATGGTATTAAAATATTTCCCAGTGTTGCAAGCAACATAAAAGTTAATTATATATGAAATATAACATGTATTTATATTTCATATATACAATTCACAATATATGTGAAACTGTTTCATGTATATTATAATATATTTTGATATATATCATATATGATGGGTGCTGAAAAGTTCCTGGCTTTAGGTAAAAGAGAATACAAGAGGATCAGTTAATTATGATTCATTCAACATATTCCCCTCTCAGATTCACACACTTATTGCAGTGGTCCTTCAGTTTTTCTATGCCTTGTAAAAGAACTGGGATGGTTGGGCCTCCAACCAGGCCTTTCGCAATACCCTTAAAGCCAGGATCTTTTCAGCACTCGCTCGTAGGTTTAAATATATGTATTATTCATAGTTCATGTTTTCACTAAAGCTTATAAAACGACCACGTTTATATATCACCTCATTATTTTTGTACTACAAAGAAAGGGAAGAATTAATCTCTTCTAGAATATACATATTTATCTTTGTCTATTGAGTTGTTTATCATATATTTCTTACAGTATTTTAAATGGTGACATTCTTATTCCATCTTGTCCTTTTCTTTCCCCTTCAGAAGCACTATTAGGCTACATATCCAAATGATTAATTGTATTATTCTGTACTGTATGAAATATTGTACAGAGAAATGTAATTTTATATTATGAAATAATCTTGTCTTATTTGATATATATCATTCTATTATTATGTCATCAATATAAAATATTGTCCTTTTTTGATACAGAAATACCCAGTAAATCATTATGGCATTGACTAAATAATTACTTTATAAGTCTTGGGGTTATCTGTTATCAAGTTACCTATTTTTCATCTCTTATATATAACCATCAATTACGGCAGCAATTTGGCAGTTATTAGAACACCCAATTGATTTTTGTTTTCTTTTCTTTTTACTTGTTGGAACTGGAGGAAGGGACAATGCCCATGGCATTTGTAGGTCATTTGAGAGCAGTGAGGTTGATTCTATTGATGTTCCTGTTGAACATTTATTTATAAGTCAACTCTTGTAGAAAGGACATGAACAGAGAGATGGTTCCAAGGGGTCCAACTTTATGGAAAAGAAGAACCAGGCATAACACCTTCAGGGTGTGTGTGTGTGTGTGTGTGTGTAGGGGGTGGGGGGTGGATTGGAAATGCTTGAGTAGAGATGGTATGAGCCCAACCGGTTCCATGTAGCAGAGGCCATTATAGTAGTGGCAGAGAGAGGAGAAACAGCATGACTGTGGGTAAGAGGTTGGAACATATTTGTAAGTGACTTTATACCATCTAATAGATGGTACTTTCCTGGATATGGTCCAGGACAGGGGTCCCTAACCACAAGGCTGCACACCAGTTCTAGGCTATGGATCATATAGTCCTGGGCCATACAGAAAGAATGAATTTTTAGATTTTGAGTTAGATATATTGGGTCATCCCATAAATAATGCAGTTTTTTTTAATTGCATGAACTAAAAGTTGGGAGAAAAACTGGATAAACTACCTGCATCAACTTGCTATGAAAACAGGTAGTAAATTCACCTTGTATTTATTCTTAGTGCAAGTTCTGAAGAGTGCAGCTTGATTTTAAGTTATTTTTTTAAAGCTGTAATGGAAGTGGCAAAAGAGCATATTCGGCATATTTTACTTTATGAGATCAATAAAGGCAACAATGCAATGGAAAGTGTGAGGAATGTTAATGCAGTATATGGGGATCAGACAATAAGCGTAAGCCAGTGTCAATGGTGGTCTCAGAAATTCTGAGTTGGGACGAGCTTTGTCCTGGAAAATCTGTAGAGCTTGATGAGGATGTCCTGCAAATCCTGGTGGAACAAAATCCCATTGTAACTGTTGAGGAACTAGCAGAGAAGCTTAGATTTGGTCATTCAACCATTCATCAATACCTGCGTGCCATCGGAAAAGTCAACAAATTGGGTCAATAGGTTCCTCACAAACCAGTTCCTTGTGTGAAAAAGATTGGAGGCTTCTGATCTTGGATACTGGTGTGTGCAGTAGCAGCATTGTCTCAGATGGGCCTTACCTCAGCTCTGTGAAGCATCAATAACTGTGGGTGGATGAAGTATCTTCTGGCCTTGAAGAGAGGGGCCAGCCATCAGGGTGCAATCATAGCTTTGTAGAGGATGAACTTACACCCAGACATATCCTCTGTCATAGTGAGACCCAACGTTTACAGCAACTGTGACGGCTTTTTAGTTGGGTGCTGCTCACATTGAATGGGGTGTGATATAATGTTCTCTTGATTTCTGTAGCAGTTGTTGTTTGTTGCTAGTGAAAGGGGTAACATTAACATATGCCCATTAGAAGATACTTTCAAGGTCTCTATTCATGGAATCTGTGTGGGTTTTCAGTGTGTGTGACACATTGTTGGGGAAGGTTAGGGAAGAATGAAGTATTGACTGCATAAAAGTGGCCATTATTGGGACATGCTGGAGTTGATAGGAAGAGAAACAGAAAGAGCTCCATCTACAAACAACGCAATAATGCAATCTGATAGTAAGCTACCAATCAAAAAGGTGAGATATAGGTGGAACCCATAGGTATGCAATTTCAAAAGGAGATTGTAATATGTACAACCCCCACTTGCTCTAAGTAGAATATTTTTTGCAGAAGAGGTTTAATAAGACTGAAACATGTTGCATTAATAGATTAGTTAAAAAAACAAGTCTACTCTCTGTTTCTATATTTTCAAAAAAATTTTGTCAATTGCATTAGAATTATCTCCTTTCTAGAAGGAGTTTCCGTGTATGAATTGCTTGGATAATCTCTGTAAACAAAATTTTAGAACTTTTCATAATATATATGTGAGATCCCATTGTTTTTGTATTTTGTATGCAGAACTAAAAAAAAAAAAAATAGAGGGTGGAGTTTCACAGGTACTGTTTTTGTTGTTGAAACATAATAGGCTTTCAGTCTTGTGACAAAACCCAATGAAATTGCTAAAGTAATTTAGGTGTTCCTTCTCAAGAGCAAGGTGATAAATGCAGGTGGGATATCTAACTTACATTCATAATTTCATTGGGACTTGTCTCAAGACACACACCTACAACATCAGGTTTTCAGTTTGGTGTGTCTTTATATGTTGATAAAGTGTGAAACTAATTGAAACAAGATATACATAAAATTTTTTATACATACGAGATGCAGGTGTGATTCAGAAGTTTGCTCTCTCATCATGTGGTCTTGTGTTCAGGTCTTACTGCATTGCACCTTAGTTTCCAGTGTTCTGTGAAAAAACATGCTTGGCTTTAGGGAATATTTCTTTGTTTGAAAACAGGTGAGGGTTGGAAAATGCAAGGGCATTCAGCCACAGAAAATTTGTTCAACAAATTCCATGACACATACAAGCATGGCCCAATTATTGTGATGATTCTTAAGCTTATAGGTCCAGCATCTAATGTTTGGGGTTTGCAGTCCTTGATTAAGCATTGTTTTCTTGAGCAAAACACTTGATTTCATCTTGCTCTAGTCTGGTGGTTCTCAACCAGGGTCCATATAAAATGTTTGGCAGGGTCCATGCAGCAAAATAATAAATTGGGGATCCACAATAATATTTTACGGGTTCCTGAAAAAATTTTGCTTTAAATGTATGTATTGGTATGTATTGGAAGAAACAGATGGGTTTCTTTCTCTAACATTTTACATAGTTCAACTCATAAAAGTTAATGTGTGAAAAACAAAATAGGATTTTGAAAGAAGTATCTAATAAAGCTAGTTTTTAAGCATTGAATGACTATGGGGGGTTCACCAGGAAAAAATAGTAATCAAAGGGGTCCATTGGTAAAAAAATGGTTAAGAACCACTGCTCTAGTCTAATCAGCTGTTAATTTGTATCAGCCTAATGCTGGTGCAGCCTCCTGCTGTCATACTCGTGATATTCTGCTGGGTCAAGGGATGTGAGAACCAAAAAGTGTGTGTGTCTGCTCATGACAACATAGGTACCTAAAAAAAAAATTTGCATATTTGCTTATGAATATTAGCTATGGTATCTATTATATCTTGTTTAATCCTGGTCAGCTCTGAGTGAGTGGTTGGACATTCCAGCCATGACCATTCTATCTTTTTCCCAGATACAGTTGTTTTTAGGACTATGTTATCAAATATGTCCTTCAATATTTCTAAGACAGTGAAGTGAGAGTTACAGAAGATTTGGTTGTTATTTCTAGCAACTCAAACAAAAGGCTTCTTCTATGGTTTGTAGCACTGTTGTCATCATCATTGTTTTAACATCCACTTTTCCATGGTGGTACTGTTTAGATAGAATTTGTTGCGGCAGATTTTCTATGGTTAGATGCCCTTCCTGTCATCAACCCTCACCTGTTTCCAAGTAAGGTTGGAAAAAACTGGAAATGGATGACACTGCTTGTGTGACAGTGACACTTGCTTAGAAGTATCATGTGATGTCAAGACAAGGAGATACAAACACAGACATACACATACATACATAGCTGTGTGCATACATACATACATACGTCACTTTCTCTTTCACTCTGTCTGTCTCTAAATACATTATATATATATGTATACTCTTTATAAAATTAAGGATAAAATCACTTTAATGATTTTATCAAGTGGTCAGCGTGTAATAAAAACCTCATAGATAATTTTTACACACTATATTTATAATTATGTACATAATTTGGCTACCCCCTCTTTAAAAAAAGGGGAATAGGCCTGGGTATTTAGATATACACATAATTATATCAAAACGAATGGAAGAATCTCTCCACATGCTAGAGATAGATGCCATATTGCACTAAAAACCACCTTATATCTCCTGTAGCACAGATTGTAAATAGACAAAAATACAACTTTCCATATATATATATATATATATATATATATATATATATA
>NC_068981.1:132704889-132707218 GCF_001194135.2 Octopus bimaculoides
ATATATATATATATATATATATATAATATAAACTTGACTGACTTCTTTCAGTTTTTTTTTTTCACCTACTAAATCTACTCACAAGGTATTGGTCAGCTCAGAGTTATAGGTATAAGACACTTGTCCAAGGTGCAACACAGTGGGAGTCAACCTGAAACGATATGGTTAGGAAGCAAACTTCCTCACCACTCACTCATTCCTATCAATATTAGTCACAACTAGCATACGGTTACATAGCAGTATAAGTATATAATTGCTGACAGTCATCAAAACATTAATATAATTACTTTTTTTGCAGACTTTCTTGTGTTTCAATAATTTTTATTTTATAAGTTAAAAAATTTTTTATTCTTTTCAGGCTTTGTTTTGTTGGAGCCCGTGCTAAACATTTTCCAGAATTTCTAGCAATGATTAATATCAAATATTTCACACCAATGCCTGCACTAATGTTTGGTGTAAGTATTTTCTGTCTATCTTTTTATATATATTTCTCTTTTCTTACTATCCACAGTATTCTTCAAAGTAGAAACTCATTTGCCATGTTACAGGTCTCTCTATACCATGTTTAAGCATTTTTAGAAATATTCTTGTGAACTGGAACTGAAAGTTGTTAGTATTTAAAAAACCTTGACACAATTTTTAACCTCTTAAATAGGTTGGCTGCCTCTAGTTTCATAAATAGAATTTCTTGAAAGAAGGAAAAAATAAAAAGGAAACTTTTCCATTTTTTTTTAACCCTGGCACACTCTGACCCAAGATGTCTGAAATGACTTGTGGTGTCCATTTCCAGTACTTGACTTACATCCTCATCTACCAGCCTCCCCCACCCAACATGCATGTTATATATAATCTTTTATCATTATTTTATTTGTTGCTAGGTGATGAGCTGGCAGACTCGTTAGCAAACCGGGCCAAATACTTAGTGACATTTTGTCTGTCTTCACATTCTCAGTTCAAATTCTGCTGAGGTCAACTTTACCTTTCATCCTTTTGGGGTTGATAAAATAAGTACCAGTTGAGCACTGGGATCAATGTACCAATACCTTCCTGTATATATGCATAACCCTTTAGCATTTAAACCGGCCATATCCAGCACAAATATTCTACCAGTTTTATGGTCAAATCAGCTAGAGCTAGTTTCTCACACCTACCCTATAATATCAGTCTAAATATATACAATCATACCTTCAAAATCTCAAAGCTCTGAAACAATGCATGACTAATTTAAACCAATGTATATAAATAAGCATTACATTTTACAGAATAATTTGAACACTAAAGGGTTAAGTGTATTTATTTTCCCAAATAATTTGCACTTCAATAAAACTATAAGGAAGTTACTTAGGCACTCAACTATAAGTTCATTGCATCTTATAGCAAAAACAGCTGTAAGCTAGTGAAGTTCATAAAATAATTATTTATTCCTTTGTTATCTCTTTTCTTCTTACCTTTCTGTACTCGACTAATGCTTCGTTCAAAAGCATATATATATATATTTAGTTCTACATCGTTATTAGTATTGCAATACCTATGTGAAATACATATACATGTAGGTGCAGGCATGGCTATGTGGTAAGAAGCTTGCTTCCCAACCACATGCCACATGATACCTTGAGCAAGTGTTTTCTACTATAGCCTTGGGCCAACCAAAGCCTTGTGAGCAGATTTGATAGACAGAAACTGAAAGGAGCTTGTCGTATATATATATATATATTTTTTATTATATGTATTTATTTTCTCTTAGTTAATAATTAACTCCGACAAAATAAATTGGTTAATAGATACCAGGGTAGCAAAGATCACAAAATGACTGTGGTGTAACTCCTGTTTATGAGATAGAAACTCCCTGTTATTTTGGGTAATTGAGTAAATATAAAAATGTAATAAATGGAGTAATACACACATGTTAAATGGATTCTTTTAACATATTCATTTAACATATGCATATTACTCCATTTATTAAATTTTTATATATATATATCATCATCATCATCATCGTCGTTTAACGTCCGCTTTCCATGCTATATATATATATATATAAGGTTGAGGAGGGTATTGGGTACTGGAATGAAACTACTCTTCAAGTACTGTTCTCTCTTTTTTCAGCACATCACACTCTTTACCACTTCATACTAAAAATATCCGCCTATGGATATAATAATAGATAACTTTATTTTTTCTGTCTCCGATGAAGGGAAGTACTGGATCTTCCCAAAAACAGCTGTAAGACTCTATCCATAAAATTCTTCAACCTTACCTTTGCTCTCTTTATCCTTTTGTTTTTATATATTTACATATATATATATATATATATATATATATATATATA
>NC_068981.1:132707502-132710510 GCF_001194135.2 Octopus bimaculoides
CCCCAGCATCTGCTGTTTGGTGTTTGTATCTGCATAACTTAGTGGTTTGGCAAAAGAGGGCCAATAGAATAAGTACCAGGTTTAGCAAATAAGTACTGGGGTTGATTCATTTGACTAGAAATTCAAAGCAGTGCCCCAGCATGGTCGCAGTCTAATGACTGAAACAAGTAAAAGATAAAAGAAAAAAGATATATATGTAATCCTTATTGTCCTTTGTACACCCTGATGATTTTCCATACAAGGTATTTAAAATGCAAAGTTATATATTTATATATGTTTAGCAATTTTGATTTTGTTTGTGAAATGAAACAGTTGGAGGTGAATATGTTTTTCTAACTCGATAATATATATATATATATATAGATCATCATCATCATCATCGTTTAATGTCCGCTTTCCTTTCTGGCATGGGTTGGACAGTTTTACTGAGGACTGGCAAGCCAGGAGGCTGCATCAGGTTCCAGTCTGATCTGGCTAGGTCTCTACAGCTGGATGCCCTTCCTAACGCCAACCACTCCGAGAGTGTAGTGGGTGCTTTTTATGTGACATTGGCACAGGGGCCAGTCAGGTGGTACTGGTATCAACCCGGCTCAAATGGTGCTTTTTACGTACCACCGGCACAGGAGCCAGTCCGGTGGGACTGGCATCAACTACGCTTGAATGGTACTTTTTATGTGCCAGTCAGGCAGTATGATGCAGCCACAACAATGATTTCACTTGACTCAACAGGTCTTCTCAAGCACAGTATATTGCCCAATGATTGAAGAGTACTCTTAAATGGGATGGCTATGCAACACTTGCATAGGCCACAGCTGTGGTCTCACTTGGCTTGCTGGGTCTTCTCAAGCACAGCATATCGCTGAAGGTCTCGGTCGCTTGTCATTGCAGCCCAATGTTCAAAGGTCGTGCTTCACCACCTCATCCCAGGTCTACCTCTTCCACAGGTTCCCTCCACTGTTAGGGTGTGACACTTCTTCACACAGCTGTCCTCATCCATACACATCTCATGACCATACCAGTGCAGTCATCTCTCTTGCACACCGCATCAAATGATTCTTATGTCCAACTTTTCTCTCAGGGCACTTACACTCTGTTGTGTAAGCACACTGCCATTACACATCCAGCGGTGCATACTAGCTTCATTTCTTGCAAGCTTACGCACGTCCTCAGAAACAACAGCCCATGTTTCACTGCCATGTAGCATGGCTGTTTGCACACATGCATCATACAGTCTACATTTCAGTCTGAGTGAGAGGCCCTTTGTTGCCAGCAAAGGTAGGAGCTCTCTGAACTTTGCCCAGGCTGTGCTCTCAGAGCATCCACCCCTGCTACTGATTTGGTCACCTAGGTAACGGAAGCTATCAACCACTTCCAGTTTTTTCACCTGGCATGTGACGGAAGCTATTTTCTGCACATTTTCAGTGTTTATTGCCCCTGTGCATCTGCCATACACAAAAACTATCTTCCCAGTTACCCTTCCTTTGATATTGCTGCACCTCTTATGTGTCCATAGTTTATACCGGGTATATCTTATGGAGTTTCTACCTTGCTTCCCCACTACATGGTTCTGGGTTCAGTCCCACTGTATGCACCCTGGGCAAGTGTCTTCTACTATAGCCTCGGGCTAATCAGAAGCCTTGTGAGTGGATTTGGTAGATGGAAACTGAAAGAAGCCTGTTATATATATAAATAATGATAATTGATTAAGTAACCAGAAGATGGGTTTGGTATTAATCGTTATTTTGTACAACAGCTGTTTTGACCCATCCTGTTACTGTCCCTTATGGGTGGGAGGGACTCTGTTCAACATGTTGTGTTGCATCCATTTTGCAGTCTGGGTCCCATCAGGTACATCCATACATAAAGTTATCTCGCTAAAGCTCCTGTGTTTAGGCTGTCATGTTGTTATATACCCGCCTGGTTAGGGAATGAAACATTGCTACAATTTCCAATTACTATCAACTTTCCATAATAAGAAAAAAGA
Organism: Octopus bimaculoides; assembly: GCF_001194135.2. NCBI lineage: Eukaryota > Metazoa > Mollusca > Cephalopoda > Octopoda > Octopodidae > Octopus > Octopus bimaculoides. Next base: position 132,709,487 of record NC_068981.1, read on the forward strand.
AGAAAAAAAAGGAGAAAAAGAAAAAATTCTTTGTAGGGGAAGTGAATAGATGGACAGGGATGGATTGAGTTACATTAAGTTTAAGACAAAGGAATGGTACTAGAAAGAGGAAGAGAAAGCTATATAGCCTGCATATATATCTTTCTCTTGGTGAAAGGAGAAAGTTTGATGTTTTGAACATAGCTCTTTGTCGGAATAGAGAAATGGAAAAGTCCAAAGAAGGGAAAAGAAATTGCCAACAGCACATGTGTAGTTATATTGCTGAAATGACTGGAAGTAAATGTGTTTATATCTGTTGTGTGTCTTTGTGTCTGTGTTTGTTTACAGCCTCAGTGGAATGACTAAAACACATAAAAGAATATAAAGAACATATATATATGTGTGTGTGTATAATATTTAATGTCCTTATATATTTAATACTCAATATTTCATTTTACTATTTATATTATATATTCCATATTCTATATCACACATTAATTTTATAAGAATATAAATAAAACATAGAAAACAGACAGAGTTGGAACTCTTTTAAATAATATATTCCTCTATACACTATCATACAAACCCCTTTTTTTATTTTTATTTTTATATATATCTGCCTGTAAGTATCTCAAATGATCTTATCAATAGAGTGCAAAGTAGGCTCAGTGGCTTGAATGAGAAGTGCCTATCGTAACTACTAAAACATTTAATAAATAGGAGATAGAATTGTTACGAGAAAGGCATTAGAGTTGAATAACATACCGTGATTAAGTAAGGCATGCAGTGGTTAGGTGATAAGTGATGTAACTGAATGAGCAGTGGAGATATGCTGTGGTCAAGGGCATTAGTAGACAGAAAGGAACAAAAACAGAAGTTAGGTTGTTAGTGGCTGAATAATTCAGTTGTTGAATGAGTTACAGTGAAGGAGTAAAATATATTGTGACTGTGCTAGAAAGCTTCTATGGTTAAATGATAGTATGCATATATATATGTGTGTGTGTGTGTGTGTGTGTGTGTGTGTGTGTGTATATATATATATATA
>NC_068981.1:132710707-132715647 GCF_001194135.2 Octopus bimaculoides
ATAAGGAGGCGCAATGGCCCAGTGGTTAGAGCAGCGGACTAGCGGTCATAGGATCGAGGTTTCGATTTCCAGACCGGGCGTTGTGAGTGTTTATTGAGCGAAAACACCTAAAGCTCCACGAGGCTCCGGCAGGGGACAGTCGCGAACCCTGCTGTACTCTTCCACCACAACTTTCTCTCACTCTTACTTCCTGTTTCTGTTGTGTCTGTAATTCAAAGGGTCAGCCTTGTCACACTGTGTCACGCTGAATATCCCCCGAGAACTACGTTAAGGGTACACGTGTCTGTGGAGTGCTCAGCCACTTGCACGTTAATTTCATGAGCAGGCTGTTCCGTTGATCGTATCAACTGGAACCCTTGACATTGTAAGTGACAGAGTGCCAACAACAATACACACACACATATATGCACTCACTTACACACACACACACACACAGATATACAACACCCTAACCATTAGGTGTAGCTTAGTGGTTGAGGTGTTGTACTCAATTGCTTGATTGTGGTTTCGATTCCTGGACCGGGTGACACGTTGTGCTCTTGAGCAAAACACTTCATTTCACATTGCTCCAGTCTACTCAGCTGTAAATGGGTAACCCAAAGATGGAATAGTGTTCTGAACAGGAGGGAATGTTGGCCTGCTCACCTAGCCAGTGAGGTGGCATCATTTGAAAGCTAAAACTGTGTGAAACACATAGTGACCAGCAATGTATAACAACATCCAGTCGTCAATACCATGATACCATAATATATATATATATATATATATCATATATATATATATATATATATATCATCGTTCGTTCGTTTAATGTCCGCTTTTCATGCTAGCATGGGTTGGACGATTTGACTGAGGACTGGTGAAACCAGATGGCTACACCAGGCTCCAATCTGATTTGGCAGAGTTTCTACAGCTGGATGCCCTTCCTAACGCCAACCACTCCAAGAGTGTAGTGGGTGCTTTTACGTGCCACTGGCATGAAGGCCAGTCATGCGGTACTGGCAACGAACTCGCTCGAATGTCTTTTCACGTGCCACTGGCACAAGTTGGTAACGGTCACTCTCAAATGGTGCTATTTATGTGCCACCGGCACGAAAGCCAGACAGCTGGGTCTCTGGCATATATATATATATATATATATATATATATATATATATATATATATATATATATATATATATATATATATATATATATATATATACATATATACAGAATGGCCCAAAAGAAGGTTTATAGTTATCATGTAGGCACTTTAAATTTCTTTGATGATGATGATGATAATGCTGCTGATGATGATGATGATTGTAATTCAGACTCCGTTTACTCCTTATGTTAAATGAAACCAAATTTTTTTTTATTTCTTCTATTATCATTATTTTTCATATTTTAATTTTACTTTTCCATGATTTTCTTTTTAGGGTTTGATGGCGGTTACATACCTCTGCATAGGTAATATCTACAAACTAATCAATTACATGGCATTTGTAGAAGCAATCTTCTTTGGAATAACGATTTCTGGTCTTCTATATCTTAGAAAAACTAAGCCAAATATGAAAAGACCTATTAAAGTAAGTACAACAGAGTCTATTTTCTCTTCTGTAATTGCACTTTTTATTTCAGACAAAAGACCTGCAGTTTTTGAGAGGAGAAGGTTTGTTTATACCATCTGACCCCAGCTGCCACACAGTGGAATTGAACTCAGAACCATTTGGTTGGCAAACAAACTTTTTATCACACAGTCTCGTCAGTGCATTATGCACCATCGAATACGCTAAGATTGGAACAAAATGTATGTTTTACGTTACCTGTGATACTTATTTTATCAGCCTCAATTGGGATGAAAAGTAAAATTGAATGTGGTGGCAATTGTTGTTGACACTCCGTCGCTTACGACGTCGAGGGTTCCAGTTGACCCGATGAACTGAACAACCTGCTCGTGAAATTAACATGCAAGTGGCTGAGCACTCCCCAAACACGTGTACCCTTAACGTAATTCTCGGGGATATTCAACGTAACACAATGTGACAAGGCTGACCCTTTGAATTACAGGTACAACAGAAACAGGAAGAAAGAGTGAGAGAAAGTTGTGGTGGAAGAGTACAGCAGGGTTTGCCACCATCCCCTGCTGGAGCCTCATGGAGCTTTAGGTGTTTTCGCTCAATAAACACTCACAATGCCCGGTCTGGGAATCGAAACCGCGATCCTATGACCGCTAGTCCGCTGCTCTAACCACTGGGCCATTGTGCCTCCACGGTGGCAATTGAACTCTGCATATAAAGAGCTGGAAAAAAATGTTAAAAGGCATTTTTTCTGATGTTCTTCTGACTCTGCCATCTCACCGTTTTTCCTCTTCTCTCACAATTACTATTTTAATGACATTTCTATGACTATTCTTGAATAGTCTACCTAAATGTCATTTTAACAAGTAAAAACAAGTGAACTCAATATGGAGGGAGAAGGGTTTAAAGTTTAAAAAAAAAACATACATTTTGTTCTAATGTTACCATATTTGATGGTGTATAATGTGCAGGCAAGACTGTGTGGTAAACAGTTTGCTTTTCAACCACATGGTTCTGGGTTCAGTCCCACTGGGTGGCACCTTGAGCAAGTGTCTTATAGCCCTAAGCTGACTAAAGCCTAATGAGTGAGTTTGGTAGACAGAAACTAAAAGAAACCCTTCTTATATATATATCTACATCTCTATCTGTCTGTCTGCATTTATGTATGTATGCCTTTATGTCAGTGCACACCTTTCAATGCAATGTATACCAGAAGGTTTGCAAATCTAATGGAGGCCTCAAAAGATATTTTAAGTTCCACAAAGATCAGAACTTATCTGCAACTCTTGGTGGTCCAAATCAGATATGCAATCTATGTGGGTGTCTTTTCAAAACAGTCTGGTTTAAAAAAGCCACATCAGATGCCATGATGGTTCCAAGGTGTGGATACAGGAGGTGGTCAAACTTTGCATAAGGAGTAGACAACCACCACATACATATGTATATGTTTGTGTCTCCTTGTCTTGACATTGCATGGTAGTTGTAAAATGATTGTCACTGTCATACCTTCATTTCCAATCTTTCATAAAACTGTCTGGCCATGAGGAAATCTTACCTTGGCTGGAGACAGATGAGGGTCGGCATCAAGAAGGACATCTTGCCGTAGAAATCTGCCTCAACCAACTCCAACTGGCCTATGTGAGCATCGAAAAGTGGACATTAAGACTATAACAAAAATGATGATCATGATGAATAATGATAATAATGATTTCTAACAGAGCACAGAAGTTAATTAGTTCTCAGCTGTCTCTTATTTATCAATCCTAACAATATCCAAATTCAGAATATAAAGGGACATAACTGTATACAGCTGTGATGCACTCTCTTGTTTTTGCCACAGCATCAGTATTACACTGATAAAGATTATCAAAATAGTAAGGGAGCCTCTAAATGGTTGCTCAATCTGCTAGTAATAGCAGTGAAATCTCTTCCAAATGACATCATACTAACTTAAGATAGGGAAAAGACATTGAATAATGTAGTTCTAGACAGACTAGCACTAGGCTAAAGAAAAAAAAGCTGTTTGGACACAACTAGAACATCTTTAACTCTTTGACATTTAATCTGGGTATATCCAGCCAAAATAATCTAATAATCCTCCTGTTTTAGCTTCAGACTGGCCAGAACTGGCCTTTCACACTTGTCTTACAACTTCATTCTGAAAATAAACAATCACATCATTGAAATTTCAAAGCTACAAGGGAATGCATAACTAATTCATATCAATGCTAATAAATAAACATCACATTCGACAGAGTAATCTGAATATTAAAGGGTTAAAAAAGTTCACACCGACTTGTCTGAGACCATCCCCAGTTCTATGATACAAGCTCCTTAGTCTTTTATTCTTTTTTAAAGGGTTTTTTGGTTGTAGAAATTGACCCCAGGACTTATTCTTTGTATGCCTACTACTTATTCTATTGGTTGCTTTTGCTGAACTGCTAAGTTACAGGAATATAAATACACCACCATCGATTGTCAAATGATGATGGGGGGACAAACACAGACACAAAAGTACACACACACACACATATATGACAGGCTTCTTTCAGTTTCTGTCTACCAACTCTACTCACAAGGCATTGGTTGGCCCAAGGTAGTAGAAGACACTTGCCCAATCTAAATTAAAAGCTTTGGAGGAGGTGTCCATGACTTTCCCAGGAACAGTGGGCAGTGAAAATGGATGAAAAACTTTCTTTTAAAATTCCATGTTGATTTTCTATTCCAAACACCAGATTAATAGTAATTTTTAAAATTATTCACTGTTTTCAAAATTAATTGAAACAGAGTAGGTGTTTTTTTTTTGTTTTTTTTTTGTTTTTTTTTTTGAAATATGGTAAAAGAAGGATTAATCATAGATCTTTTGATCAGGAATGACCTGGGTCTCAACAATGACAGTAATAACACTGCATAACAAGTTTTTGTATTTTTTATTTCTTTGGTCAGTAAGTGTTATTTCCTATTTGCTTCTATCTGGCAATCACAGGAAATGACTACTATTCCCTTCATGTTAACAAAGGGATGTGGGTTTGCGTCCCACGTGGATAGGAAAGCCTTCTTTTTTTCTGTCGAGGGCTTATATGCCCCATGATTCGACTATTTCCCTTAGTCATTGCATGGTGAATGGTATAAGCTTTAAGCTTATATAAAAATACCATTATTATTATTTACAGGATTGTAAAATACAGCACCATATAATAAAGCCATTTGCACCGAATGCATATATATATATATATATATATATGTATATATGTCTCTTAAAAGATAGAGCTCAAAATCAATGCATTGAAGATACTTTATTGCAGCAACAATTATAATAACAGAAACAACCACAATAAGGTTTGGCTTATTGTGGTTGTTTTGTTATTATAATTGTTG
>NC_068981.1:132715817-132726346 GCF_001194135.2 Octopus bimaculoides
ATATATATATATATATATATATATATATATATATGCTTATTATAACCTCAGGCCAACCAAAACCTTGTGAGTGGATTTCGTACTCGGAAACTGAAAGATGACTGTCGTATATATGTGTATATTTGTGTATGTGTGTGCGTGTCTTGTGTTTGTACCCCCACCATTGCTTGACAACTGATGTTGCTGTGTTTACATTCCTGTAACCTAGCGGTTTGGTAAAATACACTGACAGAATGAGTACTAGGCTTACAAAGAATAAATCCTGTAGTTGATTTCTTCGACCAACAGCGGTGCTCCAGCATGGCCGCAGTCACATGACTGAAACAAGTAAAGCAATAAAAATCTGTGCCATTTTAATCCTGAGCAAGTTATTATTATTATTATTATTATTATTATTATTATTATTGAGTGAGAGAGCAGTGCTTGCCATCCAAGTGAAATGAGTAAAATATATGAAGCCCATTATACCCATCATGACTACCCGTCTGATAAGGGTACACCAGGCACATGCATCACAACCATATGTGCATGACGTGGTGATCTCATATCAAGATAAACAGCACATGACCTTGCAGGTGGGGCCCAGTTAGAATTTTCTTCAGGTCGAGTAACCCAAAGTTCCTGAATAAGGGTTACTCTTTTACTCTTTAACTTGTTTCAGTCATCTGACTGCGGCCATGCTGGAGCACCGCCTTTAAAACGATTACGAGCTTGCCAGGATACGAACCTGGAATCTTCTGATCTATAGTCAGACGCGTTATCCATTTTTTAAGGATGTTGAATGAAACACTCATGTTTCCCAAGGTGAATTATCCAAACCCCAAAGAATTCCTCTCAACACATGGCTATGATGCTCTCCCACTACTCCTGCTCATGATCAAAGATGCACATATCATCAGCCACTAAGGAACATGTTTGAGGTCAAACAACTTACAAGCAAATCTGTGGTATTGGGCAGAATATTTGCTGTAGCCCATCTTTTATACCAAGACAAAATCAATGTACATGATAACACTTCCAGTCAGTTAATATGAGAGCCACTGTCTGGTACTGCATCAGAACATTTATCATTATTATTGTTATTGTTAAGGCTGCGAGCTGGCAGAATCATTAGCATGCCAGGCGAAATGCTTAGCGATATTTCGTCTGCCCCTACATTCTAAGTTCAAATTCTGCCGAGGTTGACTTTACCTTTCATCCTTTCAGGGTCGATAAGTTAAGTACTAAGTGCATAATGGGGTCAATCTAATTGACTGGACCTCTCCCCCAAAATTTCAGGCCTGTGCCTAGAGTAGAAAAGATTATCATTATTGTTATCATTATTATTATTATTATTATTATTATTATTATTATTATTATTATCATTATTATTATTATTATTATTTGTTTGTTTGTTTTCTTTTTTCTTTTCTTTCTAGGTCCATATATGTTTTCCAATTTTCTATCTTTGCATTTTGATATTTCTTACTGTGATGTCTTTGACTTCAAACCCACGGGAATGTTTCGTGGGTATCATTGTTGTCTGTACTGGAATTCCTATATATTGTTTTGGCGTGATGTGGAAACGAAAACCAAAAGTAATCAGAAATGCTTTGAGTAAGTATGCTGTATCTGATAACTGAGCTTATTATTATTATTATTATTATTATTATTATTATTATTATTATCATTATTACTGAGTGACAGAGCAATACATGCCATCAAAGTGACACTGGGGTAAAATATACGAAGCCCAGTCTACTCATCATGACTACCTGTCTGATAAGGGTATACCAGGCACATGCATCACAATCATGTGTGTGACATAGTGATCTCATATCAAGATAAACAGTACATGATCTTGCAGATGGGGCCCAGTTAGAATTTTCTTCAGGTCGAGCAGCCCATCCTGCTCAAAAGGTTCCTGAATAAGGGTTGTTTAAAGATGTTGAATGAAGCACTCATATTTCCAAAGGTGAATTATCCAAACCCCAAAGAATTCCTCTTAACACATGGCTATGATGCTCCCCCACTACTCCTGCTTGTGATCAGAGATGCACGTATCATTGGCCACCAAGGGACATGCTCAACTGACTAAGGTCAAACAACTAACCAGCAAATCTGTGGTATTGAGCAGAATACTTGCTGTGGCCCATCTTTTATACCAAGACAAAACAACGTACATGATAACACTTCCAATCAGTTAAGATGAGAAGCCATGAAAGACACTGCCTGGTACTGCATGCATCAGGGCATTTACTCTCTTTTACTTGTTTCAGTCATTTGACTGTAGCCATGCTAGAGCACCGCCTTTAGTTGAGCAAATCGACCCCAGGACTTATTCTTTGTAAGCCTAGTACTTATTCTATCGGTCTCTTTTTGCCGAACCATTAAGTTACGGGGACGTTAACACACCAGCATCGGTTGTCAAGCGATGTTGGTGGGGACAAACACAGACACACAAACACACACATATATAAATACATATACATATATACGATGGGCTTCTTTCAGTTTCCGTCTACCAAATCCACTCACAAGGCTTTGGTCGGCCCGAGGCTATAGTAGAAGACACTTGCCCAAGGTGCCATGCAGTGGGACTGAACCCGGAACCATGTGGTTGGTAAGCAAGCTACTTACCACACAGCCACTCTATTATTATTATTGTTATTATTATTATTATTATTATTATTATTATTTCATATATGCACGACAGATTAGACTGTTGGAAAAAAAGCAAACTCCCTAACATTGGGCTACAACAAGTAACTTTAAATGCCAAGAACCTTCCTAAGTATTCTAGGTGTCCCTAATAATGCTGTTTTCTGGAGCTGCACTAAACCTAAGTTTTATGCCAATTTCAGTGTCACTATCATACAAACAGTGTCATTTATTTCCAATATTGTGAGAACATGTCAAGCCATGGGTGAAATATACCCATACTTGAAAACAAGGAAGGACATCCAGGCATAGAAAATTTGCCTCAATAGACTATGTTAGCATGGAAAAGTATATGTTAACATGATGATGATATATGTATAATGCATGAGTGAGTGAGTGAGAGAGAGAGAGAGAGAGAGAAAGAGAGAGAGAGAGAGAGAGAGAGAGAGACTTAAAATTGAACTGAGTGTAAATTCATGTGAATCTTCTGATCAAGATTCGTAATTCTTGTTACATTTCGTATTTTAGTATAGTTTTCGTATATGTTTGTTATATATATTACTGTATTTTAACGTGTATAGAGAACCCTTCTTTGTCAAAAATTAAGTTAAAAAACATGGGAGTTTCTTATACACGGATAGTATTATAATCCCTTACAAAACTTCTTTTTTCCAAATTATAAGCTCCCAGAATTAGAGGGTTCCTTATACACGAGGACTCCTTATACACGTTAAAATACGGTATATTATATATTAATGCTTGATTTTATGTCAAGTTATAATGAAAATAATTTTATATTAAACTGAAGGATTACTCAATGTTTTTTTTTTTGACTTCGAAGTTTCAACTTGCTAAGCCTTCATCAACTATAATACATATATAACTTCCAATGAGATAAGTCGTTCTCTTAGTCCATTGCCAAACATTTATCAGTATTGCTAAATCAGGTAGGGGTTATTCCCCTTGTTTATGGAGCTCGCACACGAACTTCTGTACCACTTGTCACTTCAAGACGTACCTTCCCAAACCGAGATAAATTTGCCTTCAGAGTGTTTAATTTCGCCAGGGGCTAAATTTGCTGGTTATGGATTTATAAATATTTTCCTTTTCAATTATATTTTTTTAGAAAATCTGAAGTTGAGGAAAAAATTTAAATAGGCCTATTCTTTTGTGAAAACATTTTTCTTTCTCGGAGATGTTTAATTCAGAAAACTGTTTGTTTCTGATTTTTCACATCAGCATTAGTTCATAAATTAGTGAACTAACATTGTTATGTGCTGTTTTGTTGTTATTTGAATTTAATATATTAATGTTTAAAATCAATATTATAAATACCCTCTTGGTTGTTTTATTATGGTCGAAGTGTTAAATTGAATTACTAAACAAAGCTGAAGTGGGTAAATTTATTCTAAAGAAAATATTGCCCAGTGAGTAAATGAAATGAAAAAGGTTAGGAACCCATTGTTTAAGGTACACCACTAGTAATGATAATCATTCATTCCAGGTGGATGTTAGCATGCAGGGCGAAATGCTTAGTGGTATTTCGTCTTTCTTTACATTCTGGGTTCAAAATTCCACCAAAGTCGATTTTGCTTTCATCCTTCTGGGGTCGATAAATTAAGTACCAGCTGTGTACTGGAGTCAATCTAATCGACTGGCCCCCTCCCCCAAAATTTCGGTCCTTGTGCCTAGAGTTTTGGGTTTTTGTTGGCACTCCATCGCTTACGACGTCGAGGGCTCCTGTTGATCCGATCAACGGAACAGCCTGCTCATGAAATTAACGTGCAAGTGGCTGAGCACTCCACAGACATGTGTACCCTTAATGTAGTTCTTGGGGATATTCAGCGTGACACAGTGTGACAAGGCTGACCCTTTGAATTACAGGCACAACAGAAACAGGAAGTAAGAGTGAGAGATAGTTGTGGTGAAAGAGTACAGCAGGGTTCGCCACCATCCCCTGCCGGATCCTCAATAAACACTCACAACGCCCGGTCTGGGAATCGAAACCGCGATCCTACAACCACGAGTCCGCTGCCTTAACCACTGGGCCATTGTGCCTCCATTGTGCCTAGAGTAGGAAAGGATAATCATTCATTCTATTATAGGCACAAGGCCTGAAATTTTGAGGGTTTGGACTTATCAATTACACCAACCCCAGTCCTCAACTGCTACTTGTTTTATTAACCCTCAAAAGGATGAAAGGCAAAATCAATCTCAGTTGAATTCAAACTCAGAATGTAAAGACTGAAGAAATACTGCTAAGCATTTTGTCCAGCATGCTAATGGTTCTGACAGTTTGCTACCTTATGAATAATAATGAGACTGTGGATATCTTCTCTTCAGTTTTTGGTGCCTATCCTCACCTATGGTCATGGATGTTGGTTAAAGTCAGACAGAGTATGATTGCAAATACAACTGCCAAAATGAGGTTTCTCCACTGGATCTCTGGAGTAACGTTACTCAACAGGGTACATAGCTCAAAGGTCAAGCTGTTTTTCCAGATTGAATAGCTATTTGTCTGTGTTGAGAGTTCACAGCTCCAGTACTATAGACATGTGGTTAGAATTTGCAGGAAAGATCAGTTCTTGAAGCCAAGCCAGCTGGCAGGAGACCTAGGGGTTGATAGTTGTATAATATACAAGATGGTTGTATAATATCCATAGTCTCGCTTGGTCACACTTAAGAATTCTGCCAGAAAGTCTAATAACTGATTCTGATAGGACCCTATGGAGTGAGTAGAGAAGATCTATGGATGGATTTAATGGTCTGCTTTATAGGAAGAGACATTGGCTATGACCTTTACAGATCCTTTGGGTCAGATTGATAATATGGCTGGCAAAGTTTTATTCTAAGCAAGTTGTGATGACAAAAAGATTTTAAATATGCTAAGGTGCAAGGTTGAGTGGCTAGAGCATTGGGCTCATAATCATGAGGTAGTGAGTTTGATACCCTAACCAGGCTATGTGTTGTGTTCTTGAGCAAGACACTTTATTTCACTTTGCTCCAGTCCACTCATCTGAAGAAATGAGTTGCAACGTCACTGGTGCCAAACTGTATTGGTCTTTGTTTTTCCTTTGGATAACATCGATTACATGGAGAAGGGAGGCTAATATGCATGGGTGACTGCTGGTCTTCTATTAACAACTTTGCCTGGACTTGTGCCTCAGAGGGGAACTTTCTAGATGCAATCCCATGGACATTCATGACCGAAGGGTTCTTTACATTGAAGTTTGAAAATCTGTACCTTAATTTTGAAACTAACAATTTGTTGTTAGACAAGGCATACATATTGCAACATCTAATTCACTTCTTATAGATATATCTGATATCTTGCTTGTTTATGAAATTATAATTGTTTCATTTTCTGTCTATTTGCAGGTAAGATTACAATATTAATACAGAAGTGTACATTGGCTATGCCACAACAAGACCATTTTGAATAAACAGACATTCTTCCATAGGAAAGATGAATCTCACCATGTAAATTCTAAGCAATTTGTGCTTTTTTGACAGAAGAAATTTTGAAAAGAAAAAAAAAAAACAGTAAACAAAAACATGTATTAAGAATAAACTAAAGACAATAACAGATTGAGTTTGTTGTCGGGTTCAAGATCCAGATATTTTGAGACATGCTACTGTTTGTTGCCTTATATTTACTGAAGTCTTGAGTGAGGAACCCCAAGAGTATGGTACTGTCAGGGAAAAGAGTATTGCTAGTTAATTGTTGCAGTTGTCAACTGCACTTATTAACCATTTGGAGCAAGGAAATGGAGAAAGAGAAAATGAAAAAGCAGGTAGCTTTTCAAAGAAGTAAAATAGGAGAAATGCATAGACTAAGTTAAAAATCTAAACAGTTTATACTGAATATAGAATGTCTAAGAGCAAAACAACTGCAGAAAGATATTTCTTATGTGTGTGTATGTGTATATGTGTGTATATACATGTATGAGTTAGTGTGTCTACATATATATTATTATATATATGTGTGTGAGGGTGCATGCATATGAATGTATAAATATAAATATATATATATATGTATGTGTAGATATATATAAATATATAAGAATATATATAGATATATATATTTGTATAGATAGATATATACACATACATATATATATATATATATATATATATATATATATATATATATATATATATATAAATCTGTGTAAATGTGTGTGTATGGAGATATATATATGTAGATATTATGTGTATGTGTATTTATGAATGTGTCTATATACACATGCACACTTACACACACACAATAACGCACAAATATTTTTTTCTATTTTTATGTATTACGGCCATACTTTTTTTCTTAAAACCCAGTTGTCATCCTGGCTTTTCTTTTCTTTTACTATATTAAATTTGTGTTAATGATTTTCTGTGTTTATTTTCTTCTAAGAAGTTACTTTTCCAATCACATGTGTCTAGGTTCAGTCCCATTACGTTGTGCTCTGAGCACATGACTTCTATTGTAATCTTGGGTCAACCAAAGCCCTGTAATAGATTTGGTAGACAAAATCTGAAATAAGCCTATGATGATGATCATCATCATCATCATCGTTTAACGTCCGCTTTCCATGCTGGCATGGCTCGTGTGGTTTGACATAGAGCTGGCTATCAGGGAGCTGTCTGGACTCCAACTGTCTGTTGTGGTATGGTAATGATGTATGTATGTATGTATGAATGAATGAATGAATCAATCAATCAATGAATGAGATTAGCGATGCTTTGATGATGGCACTCTAGTGCCTCTGATAATTCTGTGCAGAACCCATTTGGTATGGAACGTTTTGACACGAGGAAATTTTGTTTTCATTCTATATAACTGGGTTTTACTAATTAGGCTTGGATCATTGCAGAAACTACAATGAAAAAGAAAAAAGTAAATAAAAGAAAGAGAGACCTATAACTGTTAAATGAATAAGTAAATACAGCTTTGTTTTTTATAGGTCAATATAAGGAATCTTTTCTTTAACAATAATCCTTTCTACTATAGGCACAATGCCTGAAATTTGGGGGAGAAGGCAGTCGATTACATCGACCCTAGTACACATCTGATATTTAATTTGTCGACCTCGGCGGAATTTGAACTCAGAACGTAGACACGACCGAAATACGGCTAAGCATTTCGCCCAGAGTGCTAACGATTCTGCCAGCTTGCCGCCTTTATTTCTTTAATAATAATAATCTTTCGAAATGTAGAACCCGTTATCTGAAGGGAGATAACTCTAAGGTATAACTTTACTTTCCTTTCCAATACATTTTAATATCGCTGTCTACCTGCCTTTCTGTATCTCCGTATGTATTTGCTTCAATCAGTGTGTTATACAGTACATTAATGGTATTATATACAGCAGCCCAAGTTTTATGACTAGATGAAAATTTGCTGCGTATATAATAAATAAAACTTATTTTTCTTGTCGACATTCATCAGCCTGCAAAATGACAGCAAAGGTTGCCAGTTACTAGAATTCATAGCATCACGGCAGTTATTTTCAAGAATTCACAAGGAAAATACGTAGGTATGTGAGAAAAATGACAACTCAGGTGAAATGGAGCTGCTTAAATTTTAGAAAAGATTTTCTTCCAGGTGTCCTCGTGCAGATAAATTTCTTCTATTCTACTATAAAATACCGCGGTCAATGAGCTAGTACCATTGCATCTGACAGGAAATTTTTTGCGTGAAAACAAAAATCCGATGAGTGCGCATTACATGTCTGTACTCTATGGCGTAATAGCCGGGAACTGATGCGGCCAATCGGTGCGACATTTTCAAAGCATACGCAAAACGAGTGGTGTTCTGCCACCCAAAGTATTTTTCCTATGCGGCATTAGTTTTGACGGGAAAAAATAAAACTTTTTGAACGCACCTCGTATATTGATTTGTTTGCCAACAATTATTATAGTCAAAGAAACTAGCTCTTCGTAGATTTGAACCAGTCATGTGCAACCTGTGACTTGTGGAAATTTCTCAATGACACGCCGAAAGAAAAATTACCTCGAAGGTTTAGTTATGCTGTTTGTCTGACAAAGAGCCGTATCGTATACGGTCCGTTCCCCAGAAAACGTTACCCATGCCTGTTAAAGACATTGTCTACTTGGTACAGGATTGACAGTTCAAGGGACTTAACTTTGTTCATTGAACACCTGAGTTATCGACACTCTCACACTATATCATATCACGAATTCTCAAAATTTAGAGGCAGACATTGTTGCGTTTTCTATTTTAATTTTTTTTTTTTTTTTTGATAACCCGATGAAGAAGAGGAAAAAGACAAATTTAATTTACGATGAAGAAGAGAAAAAAGACAAATTTAATTTACGATGAAGAAGAGAAAAAAGACAAGTTCAATTTACTTCAAACGTAGTAAAGTTTCATCCATCCACGAAACTTGTGACACTTCAAAAATTCCGTTTGTTATCACGTACGAGGAGTACTCCGTCGGTTACGACGACGAGGGTCCCAGCTGATACGATCAACGGAACAGTCTGCTCGTGAAATTAACGTGCAAGTGGCTGAGCAATCCACAGACACGTGTACCCTTAACGTAGTTCTCAGGGAGATTCAGCGTAACACAGAGTGTGACAAGACCGGCCCTTTGAAATAGAGGTACTACTCATTTTTGCCAACTGAGTGGACTGGAGCAACGTGAAATAAAGTGTCTTGCCCAAGGACACAACGCGTCGCCGGGAATTGAACTCACGACCTTACAATCGCGAGCCGAATGCCCTAACCACTAAGCCACGCGCCTTCACTACCACATACAAAAGAACATCTTTTAGTTTAATATTTCTGAGAAGAAAAGAAAAAAACCCAAACTAAAAGGCAAAACATCAAACTTTAAACCCGACATTCTTCTCATCGCATATTTGCATTGTTCTTCTCGATGACATACATTATCAGGGTAGGCAACTCGTCTCAACATCACTAACGCCGGTTGTAGTACTCAAGCAGGTGGTTCTGCTAGAACTCACCGTTCCCTGGGATGATCGTATCGAAGAGGCAAATGAAAGTGAGAGACGGATATATACTGATCTAGTGGGACTATACCAATGAAAAGGGTGCCCAGCAAGGCGTGATCCTCTTGATTTGGGATGCAGAGGGTTTGCAGACCAGTAAGTGGAAGGTCATCACGATGGAGGTGAAGACAACAGAGGTTACTTCAAAGTGACTGAGAGTCGAGAGGAGCGGGCCCAGGAAGGGGCAGTACTACCAGGAGTAGGACAAACTGGACACAAGCTGGGGTTTGATTAACTCCAGCTGGTTCGCCTGGGTGAAGGTATCTGATGTAAAAGGCCCAAAGCGCCTAATGACCTCAGGAAACATCACAAGATGATGTATGGAAAAACAAGAGTAAATATACGAGACATGGCTCATTCATTGTTCTTTTCCTTTGTTTCATGTTTTACTTTATTACGGGATTCGATAATGAAACAGGATGAGCTTAACTCTTATCATCACCTATGATGTTTTTTAGACTATAAAAATAATTATTTATATTTCGCCAACAATGGTATTTTGATTATGCTCCTTGTAATAACTGTTCACAGGGGTATGACACGAAAACACACACACACACACACGTATGTATGTATGTACGTACGTACGTTCATATATATATATATATATATATATGTAGTGAAACTACCTATCGCCATTAGATACAAAACTGCTATCGCCATTCTTCTCATTTAAATATAAACAAGCGCGGGCGTAGCGGAGAACCCATCTCCTTGTCATCACGTGACTGATTAATATTCGAAGCGGCAACTTCTTCGAACCGTTCCCGCCAGAACGCAAACTGACCAATCACAGCCCTTAATAAGGTCACGTGATAGAGTATTTTTCTGATGTCTGGTGAGCCGATAATTCGCTATAA
>NC_068981.1:132726568-132727758 GCF_001194135.2 Octopus bimaculoides
CCGCCGTCGCCACATCAGCAACACGAGTCTACGACTACTAACCAGCATCATCGTCATGACCAACACGATTCTACGATTACTACTAACCAGCATCAATCTCCACCAGCGTCTACACGACTTTCTATGTACACCAAACTAAACCACCGCGGCACATCTCTCTCTTCGATTCTGTTAGGTGACTCAGCTTCACCACGATAATAAACAGACAAGAGATTTCAGCCAGCGACGAACATCTTATACGGTTGTGGTCTTTCATTACTGGCTATCTATGTTATCGTAGTATAACATATCATGTATATCATCATTCGATATATTATTTTGTGTTCGACCGTGTGACGCGTTTAAATAAAAGGAGTCCTCTGTTTTTCCATTCGTCACCATTTCTCCTTTTTGAGTTCGTACGGTCGTTCTTACATATATATAGGTGGAAATGGATGCTTATGGCGTGCGACAATTTTACCGTTTATGTTGTGGCTCTCATTAGTAATTACATTAAACTTGCACTGTTGCGTGATCAAAAGGGGTTCTAGGTGGTCTGAGGTGTCCGGTTTTGATTATGTATGCTGTACATATAATTTACATCTATGGGTTACCTTTATAGTGAGACATCATTTAATTACCAGATACTGAAACGTGTCACTGATGTAATAAAGGCATAAATACCAAGTTCACGCGAATAGTCTTTCTTTCATTATGCGCGCGCGCACACACACATACTCAGAAAGTGGGCCAAAAGTCATGCACAAAATAAGTTCAATAGGGCCTGTAATTATCAAAGCCATGCTTCAATTTTTCTAAGATTGAATAAAGTAAATAACGTCTCTCTATTTCTTTTTCTTCGGCTATATCAAGGACGCTGTGTTTGCAAAGAATCCGCATACACTTGATGAACTGTGTACGGATATTACTGATATTGTCGAAAATATCCCACGTGAAGTTTTGATTAATGTGTTCCAGAACAAACGTCGTTGTGCTGACTTTTATCTACAACGTGGCGGCCAACGATTTCAACACCTTTTGTAACCAGTTTGGCGTTGTAACTTTTAAACGAGCATTTTAATAAAAGTGGGTTTGTCCATAATATTGCACATTCTTTCTTTATAACTATTAATAAATACAATTGAGTCAACTTTTAAATTGAACACCATATATATATATATATATATATATATATATATATATATATATAT
>NC_068981.1:132727847-132729083 GCF_001194135.2 Octopus bimaculoides
TATATATATATATATATATATATATATATATATATATATATATATATGTATGTGTGTGTGTGTGTGTGTGTGCGCGCGATAGTCTCATGTACAGTTTCGGTCTGTCAAAATCCACTCACAAGGCAAAGCATTGGTCAACCAAAACTTAGTATAGAATACACTTATCACAGTGTTACACAATGGGTTCGAATCCGTGCCAAAGTGGTTGCGAAGCAAACTTCTTTTCCACGCTGCAATCTGCGTATAATATCAAATGCAATTAATTCATTTGCCGGGATTGAAAAACGGTAACTTCTGGTCCTGTATTAAAATTAACGAAGCCAGAAAAGTTGCTTGGGAGAACAATCTTAAATATATGCGTGTGTCTGTGTGTGTGCACGTATGTTTTATTAGGAGGACAGACGGACGGATAGACAGGGATAAAGAACCGAACGGCTGTCTGTTTGTCATCATTTATTAGTCACTTGTCACATCAACCTGCGAACATTTGTATTAGAAACGCCTTTGAAGCCATGATAAGGCTACTAAAACTGTAATACATTTGCCTTTTAATGGTGACAACAATGTGCACTCCCTGCACATGCAGAAAAACAACTAATACATTGGGCAAACATTATATTAGCAAAGATTATATTGGGCAGAATTATATTGAGAAAACTTTATAATTGGCAAGCACAAGACTTGAAACAATCGGGAGACCCAGGCGTTACGCTGTTATATAAACACAGTTAAATGAATATACAGTAGTTAGTCGCAATGTTTAAAGCTCTGTCTGTCTGTCTGTCCTCTCTTTCTCTCTCTCTCTTCTCTTCTCTTTTCGTCTCTTTTCTCTATATTCCTTTCACTATCTTCATCAATATCTTTCTTTGTTCCCTTCTCTCTCGTCGACTTTTCTCGAATCCATGCTCTCATTCTCTCTCTCTTTCTCTTTCTCTCTCTCTCTCTGTCTCTCTCTCTCTCTGTCTCTCTCTCTCTCTGTCTCTCTCGTATCTGTATCTGTATTTCTCTCTGTCAACCCCGTTTCTCTTTCTCTATTTCTTTCTCTCTCTCTCCTTGAACGTCACTCTCACACACACACACACACAGATACACAAACATGCACAAACACACATGCAAACACACATACACGCACACGTACACAAACACAGACACGCAAATACACAATACACACACACACACACACACACACACACACACACACACACACACACACACACACACACACACACACACACA
>NC_068981.1:132729141-132730978 GCF_001194135.2 Octopus bimaculoides
CACACACACACACACACACACACACACACACACACACACACACACACACACACACACACGCACACACACACAACACATACCCACATACATACACGTATGCACATATACATGCAGTTGTCTGCCGGGTCGATTCACTCAACTGTTTTGAGTAAACCTGCCCTTAATCCTTTTGGTTGGATCTGTATACAACATTTTACACCTGCTGATGCAGCTGTTATCTTTTCATTGCACTAAGCATCTAAGCATCCTGTTTTTACAACTAAGACACATATGCTACACTAAACACTATACTGCCCTACATATAGGGTATTCGGGTAAAATTTGATGACTTTTTTTCAGGAACAGCTTGATATATTGGGAACAGTCAGCGACGTTTGAGAGCCTAAAGTTTAAAGTTGAAGTTAAGAAAAAGTTACTTGACATGGAAGATTGGAAGCCATTTGAATATTGGAAAACAGTTACCTGTATCATGATGATTCGCGCCTGGTATCAAACTGCCGACATCGTGACTGCTGCTCAATGCTCTGTGAACACTGTGAAGGCTGTAAGACATGACAGGGACAGATGCAACGAAGCCGTGACCAGCGGGAAGGGACACAGCAGGCATTCTGACTGCGTCCGTATGTCGGTATTCACTCAACAGCTGCAAGACAAGTTGATGGAAGATCCGAGTAAGGGAATCCGGGCTTTGGCGAGAGAGATGGGTGTTGGCCCTGAGAGAAATGGGTGTTGGCCCTGAGAGAGATGGGTGTTGGCCCTGAGAGAAATGGGTGTTGATCCTGAGAGAAATGGGTGTTGGCCCTGATGGGTGCTGGCTCTGAATAAGAACATTCGCTACCGCTCGTATAAAAGGCGCAAGGGGCAAATTCTTAAAACTAAGGCCAAGGAGAACTGCTTGACGAAAGTAAAGTAGTCCTGGAACAAGCTGGGGCATCCTGTTGATCCAGGGATGATCAGGTTCTTCTCAGATGAAAAGAACTTCAAGGGCTAGTTGCACGACATCCAGAACAACAGATAGCTTGCATACAATTCATGTGATATACCACGTGTCATGAAAACTAAGTTCCCTCAAATTGTGATGGTCTTTGGGCGTGTCTCCTGTGAGGGGGACGTCATGTCACCCCATATATATATAAATAGGGTCTTAGACTCAAAAGGCTACGTGAAGCTACTGGAGATTGTGATCAAATTTTGGCTAAAGAGAGTTGCTGCTGGAAGTCCAAATATGTGACAACAGGATTCGTCCCCTTTCCATACCTTCGGAAAGAGGCAAATGTGGTTGTCGGTGAATTTCTACGACTTCGTCCGCCCTAATTTCTAGTCCCTCAATTCTCCCGATTGTAATCCTATGCATTATTAAATGTGCGGCGAGGTTGAGAAAGACACCAACCGTTCTTCCCGCAACAGCAAGCCGGAGCTGGTGGCTAGGATCAAGGAAGTGTTCAAAGATCTTCTAGGGGTTACAGTGAGGAACGCATGCACCGGGTTCCGGAACCATCTTGTGGTCGTGCTGGAAGTTGAGGGCGGCTACTTTGAGTAAGCAGTTATGTCTGAGCCATAATCTAGTTGGTATTTTTTGATTTTATAAAATACTTTTATTTTGGGATAGGATATTGTGTTCTCTTTTATCTTTATGCAAATTATCAAATTTAGCCCGAAGATCCGGTACACACACACACACACTCACATACAGGAGCAGGCGTAGCTGTGTGGTAAAAAGCATGGCACCTTGGGCAAATGTCTTCTACTATAGCCTCGGGCTGACCAAAGCCTTGTGAATGGATTTGGTAGGCGTAAACTGAAAGAAGTCCGTCATATATATATATATATATATATA
>NC_068981.1:132733091-132737493 GCF_001194135.2 Octopus bimaculoides
ACACACACACACACACACACACACACACACACACACACACACACACACACACACACACATTACACTGCACTATATGTACATACGTTGATTACAACACTACCCTATGACCCCATCAGGAGTTCAGGGTCAACAATGCAGCGTTTGTGCAGCCGTTTGATTTGTTAAAATTAGTAGCCAAACAACCTCAAATTACGATCTACCATGGTGGAAAGCATGCGTGGTAATACAGGATCATGTAGTACTAGATACTCAATACCCAAAAGACACGAAATGGTCACGCATGGAACGCTTTTGATAATGAGTCTGCTCCATTAGAGTTGACTTGGTGCCAAACGACCCCAACAGCAACCAGAACAGCAACAACATCAGGATTAGAATCATGATCATGACTATGATTATCATGATGATGATGAACATCATCATCAACAACAGCAACAACAAAAACACCAGAGGGGGAGAAGAGAAAAAGAGGGAGAGGAAAATGGTCCGTCGGTTGACAAAGAAATGGTTGTTCTTCCTGAAAACTACTCGCCTTGAAATTCACTTTGCAACCACATGGTCTCGGGTTCAGTCCAACTGCGCGGCACCATAGGAAAGAGTCTTCTGCGATGTTCTCGGGCCGATTAATGCCTTGTGAGTGAATTACATAACGGAAACTGTGTGGAAGCCTGTTATATGAGTATGTGCGTGTCTTTGTGTTTGCTTCCTCCATCGCTTGATAATCGCTGTTGGAAAACGATAGAATAAGTATAAGGCTTTTAAAAAAATGAAGTACTAGAAGGGGGTTGATTTGTTCGACTAAACCCTTCAAGACGGTGCTCCAGCACGGCCGCAGTCCAATGACTAAAACAAGTATGAGATGAAAGGTGGAGAAAGAGTGCAAAGGATTTCCAAATCCTTAATGAGATTAACGACAATGAGACACAAATAGAAATAGCATGTGTGTGTGTGTGTAAGAGAGAGAGAGAGATGGAGAGAGGGAGAGAGAGAGAGAGAGAGGGAGAGAGAGAGATAGAGAGAGAGGGAGAGAGAGAGAGAGAGAAAGACTGGCACAGAGAGAGAGAGAGACCGGTAGACAGAGAGAAAGAAAGAGGAGAGACGGGCAGACAGGCAGAGAGAGAAAGAAAGAAAGAAAGAGAGAGAGAGAGACAGACAGACAGACGCACTACAGAAACACAACACAACAAAGAAAAAGGTACCTAATATCAAGGAATGTCTTAAACAATAAACGCTCGTTAAATTGTAAAGAATCAGTCGTTATAAAAACAACACTACTTTTAACATTTGACTCTGACCCTAAAATAATTTTAGATAGAAGCAAGACAAAAATCCCAAGGGAACTTCAGTCTATTCTTTTTATACCTGGCACTGATACGTTTATTTAGCCAACATGCTAAGCTATCCTTGATGCGAATACAAATGCCATGGTAGGTAAAAAAAAATAAAAAATCAAGCATCTTTTTGTTCATGGATGATTTCAAGTTGTATATTGCTGACACAAATGACAGGAAACATTGCAATATACATTAGGCGAATTCAAATGAGGATTTGACAGAAAATTTGATTTAGAAAATTTGCCGAAGCAAACTTAACGAGGAAAAAATTAATCATCCCTCCCATCTATCATATTTTAAATGGAGAAATAAGGCGGCGCGCTGGCAGAATCGTTAGCTCGCTGGGCAAAATTCTTAGCGGTATTTCGTCCGTCTTTACATTCTGAGTTTAAATCCCGCCAAGTTCGACTTTGCCTTCCATCTTTTCAGGGTCGATAAAATAAGTACCAGTTGAGCACTGGGGTCGATGTAATCGACTTATACCCTTCCCCTAAAAGCTGGCCTTGTGCCAAAATTTGAAACCAATATTAGAGAAATAGAGGTAAGATAATTAGACTGAAATAAAAGTTACAAATACTTAATTAATGAACTTGACAGAACGCAACACACAGATAAAAGGCAACTTTTGCGCAAGAATATTTTAGACGCATTAAATTAATTCTTAATACACAGCTAAATAGTTAAGAATAATGCACAATACTCTGGATGTCCCAGTAATACGTTTATAGCATTAACATTCTCAACTGGAATCTAAGTGAGTTAGAAAGACTTGATTGTAAAAACCAAAGATAACAAAAACATCTCTGAAAAGCCAACACAAAAGATCATATTTACCGCGAAAACAAGCAGAGATCTGCTGCAAATTGAAGACAAAAAAACTATTTTCTGACTTCAAGGAAGCCACAAAATATAAAACGGAGGCGGACAGGATAATGGAAAAACAACAGAAATGTGTAAGAATAAATAAACATACGCAAAACGAACTTTTAAATGGGATTACAGTGTGTCAAATCAAGAAGATGTCAAGAAAAACCTCTGCATGACATACCTGATAATATCGGAGCAAAGCGTTAAGAAGATAAAGTAAAACTCAGCACCGGCTGGGAAGTACAAGACTGAAAGTTGAAACCGAAGGGTTTTTGATCGCAACAGATCAAATAGATTAAAACAGGCAACTCGAGTGATTTATTTTTATTTTGTTTTAACAGCACGTTTAAAATATAATTTAATCTACATAACAGTTATCTCTTTTTCTGTAGACTTACACCACGAACGAGATATGTACTAAAATACCTTATGTTTATACATTGTGAAAGGGGTTACGTTTGAATTGAAAACAAACCATGGAGGAGAGCAAAGAAAAAAAAAAGATAGAATGATAGCAATATTTTATAACTTTGTTATCTACGAAATTGTAAATAAGCAAAAGAACGGAACCTAGAAGTGGATTACGATGACGAATCGATGACCAATGGCGAGAGGTCAAAACTCAATCAACATAACAGACTGCAAGAAAAAAGAAAAGGCCCTGACGAATTGTAGGAAGAAATGCGACTAATTATTTAAATGTTTCTATCTATCTATCTATCTATCTATCTATCTATCTATCTATCATTCAACACACACACGCTCGCGTGAGAATACACACAGAAAGAGTTTTTTTTTATTGAAACTGAAATTGAAAGTTTGTCTCGCGACTCGAGTTTCACGCCATTGTGATCCTCAGGTGAGAATTGTTACAACCCAATCTTGGTGGTATTTATATAATTTGATGTGTGAATGGACTAATGCTTGTTCCTTGGTTAGCATTAATGTTATGTTTTCCTGGCCAACTCATTGGTTATGAGTGCTAGTATAGTATGCGGTCTACTACGTTCTCAAACAGTATAACCAGGGTTATCTACCTTAAAGGTTCAGTTAATAAAGGAAACCAATTTTTCCATTATACAGACATTAACAACATAATAAACTGCAAGCTGAGCCTGAGTGAGATTTTAGAACTAATATTTTTCTTTGTCATGGATATACCCATGATCACAGCAGTGACTCTAACAGAAACATCTAAAAGTACAATAACTGACTGGTACAATACGTGCCGCGAGGTGTGTGGAGTCATAGTTTATCATGAACGACAAGGGAAGATGATTGGAACAAACGATAAACCCATTCAGATCGATGAAGCAAGATTTTCTGGTCGACGAAGATACAATTGAGGAAGAATGCTGAATGGTGACAATGCACCTCTCTTCGAAGACAGTGATGCAGAACCACGAAACAACAGGAACCATTGACATAGAATTGACGGGCCGTGGGTTTTTGGTCTCAAACAAGGCTCAGACTGTCGATACTTTTGTGTGGAACGGCGTGACGGGAACAGTCTGATCCCAATTATTGAGAGAGAATGTGAAAAACGTTTAGTAATTCATTCAGATGAGTGGCCCGCTTACAATAATTCAAATGCCACGGGTTATCACCATCTGACAGTGAAGCATCAACGACATTATGTGGATCCAGTGATCGGAGCACACACTCAGGTCACTGAGTGATCATGGTGAGATGCTAAAACTATGATTCCTAAAAAAATATGATCTCTGAAATATCTGAAGTGTTTTATCTCTGAAATATCTGAAAGATAAGGTGGATAACCCTATTTGACACCGTGGTAGACCGCATACTATACTTGCACCTTGGTTATATTATATTTTTGTGATATGGTGTTTGTATTTCTTGCAAATCTAAGTGAGAGCATGTGTTATTAATTTGTTTAAGATTTGTTTGTGAGATGGTGATGGGGCGTGTTTCGTTATCGTGTGCATGTTCGCGCGCGCGCGCGCGTGTGTGTGTGTGCGTGTGTGTTTGTGCGTGTGTGTTTGTGGTCGCGTGCGTGTAAGGTTTTAAATAAATGTTGTTTTTGAGAAAGGTTCTCTATGAAAGGGTTATAAGGGTTATATGTCCTTAATTTTTCAAATGACCTATTCATAAACATCCTTTCGCAATATTCAAAAAGTAAAAACAAAAACGGAAACACAATTACTCTCCATGTTGATTTTATATTATGGA
The DNA here is from genome assembly GCF_001194135.2 of Octopus bimaculoides. NCBI lineage: Eukaryota > Metazoa > Mollusca > Cephalopoda > Octopoda > Octopodidae > Octopus > Octopus bimaculoides. The sequence goes on from NC_068981.1 coordinate 132,737,486, forward strand.
AATGCACA
>NC_068981.1:132743418-132745902 GCF_001194135.2 Octopus bimaculoides
AAACGTCATAGTCTCTCTCCTTCCTTTCCCGAGCGTCCGATAACACTATCCGTATCACGTCCTCACTTTGTTGTTTTTTTGTTATTATTTTTTTGAACTTATATATATATATATATATATATATATATAATGTGTGTGTGTGAACATGACATTTTTATGAGACTAAGTTCATAGCCATGTGCTCAACCTCCATCCAACTTGGAAGACTAGTACATTGCTCAATATCAGACTTCTACACTTTGTCCTATCCGGCTTAGTCGGCCCTATCAGGAGACTTAGACCCCCATCTTCTTTGCGCTTGGAGTTCGTGACAAGGTGCTGAACCATGTGAAGGAGATTTTTTTTAGAATAAAACTTAAAATACATTTGGGGATTTGGATCAAGGAATTAAATTGTTACACTATATAATGGAACATATCGAATTCAGCTCGAAGAGATGAAAGCGAACTTCAGAAGGTTTTGAAATCAAAATGTCAAAGAGCGTAACTCGATACTGCCAGGACTTTAAATACAGTCGATTACGCCATTTATCGCTTCATTGCTCTTCTTGTCAGTCAAAATCAAATGAATAGCGTCTCATATTTAGTAACTCTAACGCAAAATGCCTTTCAGTTTGTTCAGTTTAAATGGAAGTTAGATTACGAGTTGTGCCCGTCTAACTGTTCAAACACAAATAGTTTCATAAAGGCGTGGTATGCTTTAAATAAAACAGTTTGTTTGCTTTCAGTGAAAAGTAGACAAACAATACAACGGAGAGAAAATAGCTCAAAGGGAGCGTTCTGCATACCAAAATACAAACACGGTAGAGTGTCAAAGATATTTTAAGTTGAATAACTTAGATAAGCTGAGAGCTACTAGGTAATGTTAGTCGATAAAAAACTTCTTCTGAGAACGATTAAAATCTAAAACAATAAGCAAGGGACATAATTCCAATAAGATCAGATGATCAGAAAATTTTTTAACAATGTAGTTAACGAGGATTGGAGGAGATAAAGTCTTTGAACATGCTATGATCTTATTAAACTCAGTTGGCAAAACTAAACATACATACATACGCACGTATGTGCGTATGTGTGTGCATGTATGTATGTATGTATGTATGTATGTATGTATGTATGTATGTATGTATATATATATATATATATATATATATATATATATATATATATATATATATATATATATATATATATATATATATATATATATATAAATTTTAGGGTAGTAAAATATTATTTAGAAATTTTTTACCACCGTGGCCTAGCGTGTAGAAAAACTAGTCAATAGACTATATATTATTCATAATATAAACAGTGTACATTTAAACACATAAGAGATGCCCGATTATGGCCATCTCTCATGTGTTTAAATGTATACTGTATATATATATATATGTGTGTGTGTGTGTGTGTGTGTGTGTGTGTGTGTGTGTGTGTGTCTATCAAGGGACATTGATTGGGAATATCTACAATTTGGTTGATGGAATAGATTTTAAGAGGAAGAATATTTCTATGGGTGAGTGAGGTAATGGTGAAGTGGAACAAGAACAACAGCTACAACAACAACAACAACGAACACAACAACAGCAGCAGCAACAACAATAATGACAGCAGGAGGAGAACCCCCACCCCACCTCACCCCCACGCCGAAAAGAGAAATAAGATCTACGAGAAGAGCGCAATAAATAAAGCAAGGAAAAGAGAGAGAGGTATGTCTCGGTAAGCGTTAAGAAATCGCAAATGACACACCCTTGATATAAAATGAAGTGTTATCACTTACGGTAACTAAATTGGTTGCCCCTAGTTCTTTGTAGCTACTGAATTTGTTAAATATATGAACAGATTGGCTGCTTGTTTCTCTGGAATTGGTCAAACTGATGTAAACGCTTCTGATGAGAAAACAATAAGGTCCGAACATTGATTAAAAGCTGTTCATCATTTTTTTCACTCTACAGGGAAATGGTTAAATTTGTCCTGTTTATATATTAACTACATAGGTTAGATATATTATTATAATACCTCAATACTGTGATCCCTATTTACAGGGCTTTGATATTAAATAAAGTGTTTGTACTTACGGCATGCAAATTAGTTGTACCTGTTTTCTGTGGTTACTGAATTTGTTGCGTATGTAAATAGATTGGCTAAACATCTTTAGCTTCTATTGTTGTTGGCACTCCGTCGCTTACGACGACGTAGGTTCCAGTTGATCCGATCAACGGAACAGCCTGCTCGTTAAATTAACGTGCAAATGGCTGAGCACTCCACAGACACGTATACCCTTAACGTAGTTCTCGGGGATATTCAGCGTGACACAGTGTGACAATGCTGACCCTTTGAATTACAGGCACAACAGAAACAGGAAGTAAGAGTGAGAGAAAGTTGTGGTGGAAGAGTAGAGCAGGGTTCGCCACCATCCCCTGCCGGAGCCTCGTGGAGCTTTAGGTGTTTCAATAAACACTCACAACGCCCGGTCTGGGAATCG
>NC_068981.1:132746102-132749024 GCF_001194135.2 Octopus bimaculoides
TGTCAAGTGAAACAATAAAAGCATACAAGACTTTTCTCAAGTTCAACATGTAACGATTTTGTAACCTACATTCCAACAATGGAGCATCTTTATAGTAGTAGTTGTTTTCTGAAGAATCAGTTCCGGTTTATTAAACAAATGAAGGAGCCTCTACAGGAGCCTCGATCAACTAGCTAGAAATAGTAACCAAATCTCTCGAACTGTTCCCGTCTTAAAAAATGAAGAGGAACGTCAAATTGGATTTTTCAAAAAAAAGTCAGAATGTTCATGGATGGAAACCCTTCAATCAATGATGATAAATTTCTCAACAAGTGCAAACCTGGAACGTAACAACAACAACTACAACAACAGTAACCAATTCTGCGAGTCAACTCTAGAGTCTCTTAGCAATTGCTCGAGCTCTAGAAATAGCAGCCAGATAGCCTTCATAATAACCTCTCCCATTCCACTACCGTCTTAGGGATGGACACGTTGGACTGGATGGACACGTTGGACTGGATGGACACGTTGGACTTATGTGGGACTGTGTGTTCAGCATATTAGAAACCCCCCCCCCCCCAACAAAAAACAGGTTAGTCACAATTGAAATGTATTTGATCAGAAGTCTACTCGATCAGAGATGACTCAAAGGCTAAACAGCTACGTATTTGATGTCTTAAAAGACACACTGGTGTATTGGACGTACCTCAATTTCAGCATTGAGAAATCATTCGGAAAAAAAAATTAGTTCATTAAAGCTTACGGGAGGCCCAATTTCGCTTAGAAGACTCGGGTTAATTTTTGAGACTTTTTAGGAAAAAAAATGTGCGTCTTATATCCTATCAAGTACGGTAATTCTGCAAGGCAACGAGGGTGCCTTTACATCGGTGGTTCATTATAAGATTTTGTGATTAAAATTTATGTGCCATAAAATTAGTTACATTTCTGCAAGACATAAACTATTTCAACAATTTTTTTTTACACAATTCCTAATGATATTCTCTTTTACTCTTTTACTTGTTTCAGTCATTTGACTGTAGCCATGCTGGAGCACCGTCTTCGGTCGAACAAATCGACCCCTAGGACTTATTGTTTGTAAGCCTAGTACTTATTCTATCGGTGTCTTTTGCCGAACCGCTAAGTTACGGTGACGTAAACACACCAGCAGCGGTTGTCAAGCAATGTTGGGGGGACAAACACAGACACACAAACATATACACACACATACATATATACGACGGGCTTCTTTTCAGTTTCCGTCTACCAATCCACTCACAAGGCTTTGGTCAGCCCGAGGCTACAGTAGAAGACACTTGCCCAAGGTGCCACGCAGTGGGACTGAACCCGGAACCATGTGGTTGGTAAGCAAGCTACTTTCCACATAGCCACTCCTACGCCTATTGGTTTTAAAAGTTTTAAATTTTGGCACAAGACCAGCAGTGTTGGGGCAGGAGCAAGTCGATTACATCGACCTCAGTACTCAAACTGGTACTTATTTTACCGACCCGAAGAGGGATGAAAGGCATAGTCGATCTTGGCAGAATTTGAACTCACAACGTAAAGACGGATGAAATGCCGCTAAGCATTTCGACCGGCATACTTACGAAATGAATTACTCTCCCCTTCCCTCCTGCAAAGCAAACAGCGGTTTGGCTGCCAGCATCAATTCTGTTCGAATTGATTTCATATTCAGTGTAATGATACACTTTTATAGGTAAATTAATAACGTGGAAGTAATTTTCGCTATAAATCAATAAATAAAGAGTTATTAGCCATTAAAGTTTGAAAATTTCGGTCATTTTAGCCAATCGTAAGCCACCATTTACAACCATTGAATGGCTAAGAAGCTCCAATAGAGTAGAATAGGAATTAAAGGGGTCCATAGGCAAAAAATGGTTGAGTACCCCTGATAGATCTTTCTGATTTGGCGGACACCATGAAACTTTTCTCAACAACACATTCTACCAGTGTCCCAAGTTTGAAAGTGTTTCGTTAAGAAAACAAGTGGTGTCCGCCAAATCAGACAGATCCCCACTGATTCACATGGCCACTCGACTTTCTAGAAATAACTGCGAAATATACCTTAAATCTAACACCCAACATCTTTAACAGTAAAAAAGTAGTGGAGTCGGGAAGACGAAACATCAGATAATATAACTCTAAAAGACGAAATAGTCACGGCTGGGGTGCATTTGATTAGAAGTCTGCTCAATCTGTGATGACTTAGATGTTAACCTAAAAATGCGAGTTGTCTTTTCGTGATCGCTAAACTTGCTAGAAATAACTGCGAAATATGTCTCAAAACTAGCCCCCGTGTCTTTAACTAAAAATGTAAGAGTGGGGTGTGGGGCGAGGACGCATAAGATAAGGTAGTTCTTGATACTCATATAAGACGGAATGGTCGCGGTTGGAATGCTCTTGATTAGAGGCCCGCTCGATCTGAGATGACTTAAATGTTTAATCTAATTCTACGAGCTGTCTTTTCCTAGTCGCTAGACTTGCGAGAAATAACTGCGAAATCTACCTCCAAAACTAGCCTTCCGCCCCCCACCCATACACACTCAATGCCGTCTTTAACAATTAACTGAAATAAGGGTCGGGGAGAGAAGGATACGCCAGATAATGTAGTTCTAGACAACCCTAAAAGACGGAATGGTCGCGGTTGGATTGTAATTGATCAAAGGTCTGCTCGTTCATAAACTCTCCCAGATTACATAGGAACCCAACAATATTAACGACAAATAACAATGAACAAAAAAGAAAGACAATCATTAGACGTAATAAGTAGATATGCATCCTCCCCATCGTCACCTCATCGCCCCGGGGTGCTTTAGACGATAAAAAGAAGATTAAAGGAAAAAATAAAAAATAAAAAGAAAAAGAAAAGAAAATATCAGGAATTCGTCCCCATCCGTTTCTCCATCTTCCACTTGAGGAAATGAG
>NC_068981.1:132749069-132750178 GCF_001194135.2 Octopus bimaculoides
CTTCATCTTCCACTTGAGGAAGGAGAAATACTATTTCTTGCGCTAATTCGTATTAAGTCACCGCGAATACAAGAGGCACACGAACCAGCAGAGGTGGTAGAGTGGTACAAGTAGGTGGGGTGAGGTACTAATGGTAGATTTTCTTACTGTTGTTGTTGCTGCAATTTAGCCCAAGGTCAAATCTGGTCGAGCAAACCTATAACTAAAGCATTTCAACCGTGATCGTCCTGGCTTTTTTCTTTTTACCCCCTACGTATACTGGATTCCCATTGTTCGGCGTGACGTTTCTATTTTTATTTTTAAAGACAGCAGGCTCTGTTTTAAGGGAGATTTGGCTGCTATTTCTAGCAGGTCGAATGTGCCTTGTCGACTGCTGCTGCTAGTGGGTTTATGAAAGGAAGTGCACCCCTCCCTCCCGTTCTCTCCTTCCTGTCTCTCCTCTACCATCCTCTGTTCCATGTCAACACTCACACCGTCGCCCTCCAACAATCAACTCTCTCCATTCTACTTTCATGTCTTAGGCCGCTGTTTGCTTTGCAGGAGGGAAGAGGAGGATAATTCATTTTATTGCTTTATAAACTTCCTTTCACTTTGGCCTCCTTCACCTCCACATCCTCTCTCGCTTTCTCTCTCTCTCCTTTTTTCTTCCTTTCTCTCTTACGTCCTTTGTATCAGATTTTTATGTATGTAAATTTATCCATCCATCCATACATACATACATCCGTCCTTTCGTACGTCCATCCAACAATTGACCAAGTAATTCATCAATCCATCCGTCCATCTATCCATTCGACCATCCGTCCGTCCGTCCGTCCGTTCGTCCGTCCGTCCGTCCGTCAGTCCCTCCATCCATCCATCCATCCAGCTGTTATATGGACTGTTGGATGGACTGTTGGATTTGTGTTCGTCTGAAGTCCTGTGTCAATGTGGATCGTCTGAGTTCATTGTTTCATTGTCGTTGTCTTGTGTGACTGTCGTAGTAAAATGTCATTGATAGATATATGGCGGACATGATTCTTGTTTATTTATAACGAACATTGGGTGAGTGCGTTCTTTGTATGTAATTGAATAATAAATGTAATAATTAAATTGTACAACTCGTTATGTTT
>NC_068981.1:132754803-132755699 GCF_001194135.2 Octopus bimaculoides
CGTTGTCTTGTGTGACTGTCGTAGTAAAATGTCATTGATAGATATATGGCGGACATGATTCTTGTTTATTTATAACGAACATTGGGTGAGTGCGTTCTTTGTATGTAATTGAATAATAAATGTAATAATTAAATTGTACAACTCGTTATGTTTTCTCTGCGAGTCTCCCGGGGGAAATACAACACCAGCCATCCATCCATCCATCCATCCATCCATTATTCCATCCGTCTGTCCGTCGTTCTATAAGGCGCACTGCTTCGAAGAATTTTAGTCGAACGAATCGACATCTATATGATTTTTTCTAAAGCCTCGTACTTATACTAGCAATCTTTTTGCCAAACCGCTGAGTTACGAGGAAGCAAACATACAAACATCGGTTGTCTCACAGTGGTGGTGGTGGTGGTGGCGGCACAGGCACACACACATATATGATAGGCTTCTCTCAGTTTCCCTCTGCCTAGTTGACTCACAAAGCCTTCGCATGCACAAAGCTACAGTTGAAGATACTAACCGAAGGTGCCACGCAGTAGGACTGAACCCGAAACCATATGGTCGGGAAGCAAACTTGTTACCACACAGCCACTGTTTACCGGGCCACTTTGAATGTGCGTTTTAGGAGAATTACTATACAGAGTGCGGGTCCCTCAGAGCTCCGGGCCCTCGGACAGTGCCCGATTGACCGACGGCTCAGTCCGCCCCTGATATATACATACATACATATATATGTGAATCTACGTGTGCGTGTATGTGTGTGTGTGTGTGTGTGTGTGTGTGTGTGTGTGTGCGTATGTGTGTGAGTGTGTAAGTTTGTATGTGTGTGTGTGTGTGTGTGTGTGTAAGCAAAGTCATTTGTGAGGGATTACCTATCCGGGCAAAATGCTTCATAAGCTCTCTGT
>NC_068981.1:132756307-132759014 GCF_001194135.2 Octopus bimaculoides
CACTTGGATAGTTTTCGGGTAGTATAGGCCCAGGCTTTGTCTAACCTAATAGCACCACTTGGTGAAGTCTTTTAGTCATATATGGAGCATCATGGCCTACTATAGCAAAGAGTTATTATTGTTGGAGACATATCCGGGTGTAGGAGGTTGGTCCGGAATTTTTTGAAGAAATTTGTTCAGTGAACTTTTGAATTTTATGGGATCCGTTTCTGTTTTGACGTATTTTGGTATAGTATTAAAGAGAGCTGGACTGGTTGAGGAAAAGTAGTTGTGACGTAATGACGTTGTGTCCTGAGTTCGAATTTTGTAGTAGGTGGATAACACAGGGGCCAAAATCTTGGATGGATTTTAAAATTGATGCCAACATCATTTGAGCAATATTGATGGAATATTTTCCACACCACACAAATGACGTAGCGCTCCAGGCGGCTTTGGAGAGAGTAGAGATTGAGATTTTTTAGTTGACTTCAATAGTCAATGTCTCTCATGCCGTTTATCTTTCTTGCTATTGACCTCTGGAGTGCTTCCACTTTCATAATGAGTTGCTTCGTATGGGGAGACCAGTTGGCAACAATACTCAAGGTGGGGTCGGGCAAAAGTAGAGTAGAGAAGGATGATGGTGTGGGCATCTCTAGACCGGAAAGTTCTCAGAATCCAGGAGCACATCTTGCAGGCCAAGGCAACCTTGCCGTTTACGTGGGGACTCCAGCTTAGATTGTTATCAACAATTACTCTAAGGTTTCTGGTGTTGTTGGATGACACTAGGGAGTCGCCCGAGGGAATAGCATATGGTAATTTCGGAGTATCCTCTTTTCCAAAGTGGATCAAATCAAATGGCGTTGCACTTGCGTAGCTGGGAGTGGGGACGTTAGGTGCGGTCCGCCCCGGGCAGCACACGCTACGTTAGTGTGACAGTGCCCCAGTATGGCCACAGCTCGTGAACTGAAACTAGTTCAATTCAATTCATATATATAAATATATATATTGAGAAAAAAGGTCGTCAGAATTCTGGAAATTTTTTTTTTTATTTCTTCATTATTAGCGCTTTCGTTCGTTTCTTGAACTTGTCAAATAGAATTTTGTGAATGTACAAACAGCTTGTTCATTTATATAAAACAGATGTTTTGTGGGGGGTTTTGTTTAGAAGAAGAGAATATTGTTTTTGTTGTTTAGGGTGAGGTCCCATGACAATGGAAATAGATAGGTAGAAATATTGGTAGGTAAATAGGTTGATAGATAGATAGACCTTTTTCTCAATATTCAATTTCTGAACACCACACCTAACACTCTATACATACATACATACATACATACATACATACACACACACACATACACACACACACACACACACACACACACACACACACATATATATATTCACACACGCACATGTATGCACCTACACATTCATATGCATGTTTATTTATATAAGCATTATATACACGTTTGCACATAAAGATTTCGGCTTATCTGAAGAAGTTGAGCCTATGCCATTATATAAATGTCAAGAGAGGAGCTCTTCACCGCCAACGCCACCAACGCCGCCACCACCACCACCACCACCACCGTCCTCATCATCAACACCCGCTAAAAACATCACTATCACCCTCATCGCGAGCCTCCACCAATTTATCATTGTCATCAAATAACAGCAACAACACATCAACATTACCTAACTCCTCCTCCTCCTCCTCCCCGCCATCACCACCATCCATCACCACCACTACCGCCTCCAACATGTTCATCAACGACCTTTCAAGTATCCTCCTCAAAAATCATTTCCACATCATCATCATCATCATCACCATAATTTCCTCCTTCAACATCATCACCGTCGCCCTCATCCTCTTCATCATCATCATCATCGTAGTCGTCGTCATCATCAACATCCTCTACCACTAGCACCATCGCCACCACCACCAGCAGAACCACTACCGCAGCCGCCACTACCAGCACCACTACTATCATCCTGTCCGTGGATAATGCCGTTAGCTATATGAGCATTTCCCTCGAACTAACGAGAGAACCTCTATAGGCTAAAATCGACTTGCAAGAAAAAGAAAGGCAGCCTAACTTCCCATAGACTACTCCCTGTTGGCTTGAGTCGATTTGAAGCTATAGTGACTTGCCCAAGATTACACTTGCCCAAGATGCCACGCAACGGGATAGAACTCGAGAACTCGTACGGCTATGCCGCATACAAAGACTTTGGATAAAAATGAAAATAAAAAGATGTCGACAGTTGACTGAAAGGGATAATCTTGGGATGCATGTATGAAGTACTATAATGGTTTCAAATTTTGGCACAGGGCCACCTATTTCGGGGGAGGGGTTAAGTCGATTACATCGACCCTAGTGCTCAAATGGTGCTTATTTTATCGACCCTAAATGGAAAAGTCGACCTCGGGAATTTTGAACTCAGAATATAAAGACAGACGAAATGGCGCTAAGCATGTTGCCCAGTGTGCTAACGGTTCTGCCAGCTCACCGCCCTAAATCCTATATTAATATATTGCAGTTTAGATTTCTTTTTATTTTATTTGATTTTCTTTTTTTTTTTTTCAGTGTCCAGAGAAACGAACTGCCAAACTATTTATATACTCAACAAACGCAGCAGTTACTCTATGAAGGGATCCCTAATTTGCATACCGAAAGTGTTTTACACTATATATATATATTTATATATATATATATATATATATAT
>NC_068981.1:132759061-132764226 GCF_001194135.2 Octopus bimaculoides
ATACATATATATATCTTTTTTTGTTTACACCACCTGTCCTCGTCTGTTGTTTTTTTCGTACATTCTCCCTCCTATATATATATATATATATTGGCTATTTGCTTCTCTGGGATTGGTCAAGTGATATAGATAACGCTGATGAGGCTCCAGTAAGGATCGATAATCGAATAAAATTGTTGTTTATACTTTTCAACGCGTGGAGGAACAGATCAATTGGACACGTTGTATAACTACAATGCAGGTTTATATGTACTTATGCGTTTATTTAAAATTTTACTCAACAGCAATGACGGATCTGTTGGAATAAAGAAAAATATGTCCTTAATGTTTCACGAGTCTAAATGAATTTTTGAGAAGTTTTGCAATAAATATTAACATATATCAAACATCGTGTAAGATACGTAAAGAACTTTCCAAACAATCATAAATCTATATTATCAACCAATGATTTCGCGGGGTAGGCTGACACTTTATTTTCTCATATCTAAAGCACTTCACAATATATTTTTTTTTTAGTAAATTCACTTCACGTCTCTTGACTTGTCTGTCATCTCTGATGAGTATCATCTCTTTACTTTGACACTTTGCAATAGCCATGATCTTCAGAAAGTCACATAAAAGTTGGCTGTGAAGTTGATTGTGTGTGTCAGGGTTATGTCGACCTTATCAAACTTTTGCCCATGAACTTTATTTATACTCATGGAGTAAGGAAGTCATCGTGGATATAGGGTTCTTTGTAATGTAAAGGGAACGTTAGTGTATGTGTAATAGTCATCGAAATTCAGTTTAATTCTGTAGACGAATCCTCTAGAGACAGAATGTGAATGATTGATTAATAGTTTTTTCATAGCATTAATGCAACTGCAATATCTTCAAACTTGTTCTCTTACACAGTCCATGACCGACAGATATTGCACAAAAGCATCACGATGGGAAGGCATGGGAGAAGATATAAGAGAATCTATAAACTCAGGTAGTTCTGGTCTTTTTTTTCTCTTCATTATTGCAAGAGACTGAACCAGTGTTTATATATGTTTTGGGTTCTACTGAAATTCTGTTGATAATTTCTTTACTGGAAAACATTGACATTTTTAAGATTTTTAAGAGAGAGAAAAAGATCATTCGTTGCTCATCTGTATCCTTTCGTCTGGAATTCATCGTTCACAATTTTCAGTAACTAACTTCAGTAACAAACAACATAAAGGAGGGATCTTTGGGGTTTGACGGGCAACATTTTTTTTGTAGTGTTTTTGGTACCGAAACACTTTCAAACTTCGAATATTTGTATATTTTGTGGTATAGAACAGATAAAAAATTTTGTATTCGAAGTTATTTTATGTAAAAAATTGTCGTATTTCGGTAATTTCAACCAATCACTGACGTCTATTGAGGTGAAAACAATTAATGCCGTAACGGTGTCATAGGATCTTTTCCCTTGAATAAAATTAGTCCCGTTGTTTGTCAACAACTACCCGTGTTACTCTTATTTATGACATCGTTCGTGCGTTTGTACTGGTTTTAGCTTTAGGGTTTTAGGGTTAGAGTTCGAGTTTTAGAGTTAGGGTTAGTTTTAGGATTACGGTTAGGGTTATGATTATTTTTGCCATAACCTTAACTCTAACCCTATAACTCATAACCATAACCCTAACCCTAACCCTAACCCTAACCCCAACCCTAACCCCAATCCTAACTCTAAAACCCGAACCCTAAAACCCGAACCCTAACCCTAAAACCCTAAACCCTTACTAGGGAATAATGATATAATTAAACAGGGAATAACACACTTGACACCGAACAGCAGTAATTGTATTCAGCTGAATAGACGTCAGTGATTGGTTGAAATTACAGAAATACGACAACTTTAACATGAAATAACTTGCGATGTACAAAATTTTGTTAAGAAGGTTAAGAGAAGTTGTTTTATATGACACATTCTACCAGTGTCCCAAGTTTGAAAGTGTTTCGTTAAGAAAACAAATGTTGCCCGTCAAACCCCAAAGATCCTAAAGGAGAAACATCGATGATATCAGCGGTATAATATCATTTTGAGCGCTGGAAAGTCTACCATTTACAAATTGAAAGAATTCATTTAGAAAATTTTGGTTCGTTCATCTTTGCTTTCATATTCTAAGTTAGTTGAAGTTGCTGAAAGTGATGTTACAAATGATACAGCTGGGGGAGGGGACAACGGAAAGAACTTGTCTGAAAATAACCCCCATCAGTAAGGATAACTTATCGCACAACATAGCTTCACTTACCATTATTTCTTACAAATATTTATCAGTTGCATGCATGGCATAATACAATATTACTGGCGATTCATCAATGATAGACACTTGTATTATTCTTAGGTTATTAACCCAAGTTACTATCAATGGGGTCGATATAATCGAGTTTCCCAGTAACCCCAGTTACTCCAAACCGTGATCTCGTGTTCTTAAACACGGACTGATCTTCTCGGATACGTTTTGTACATTCTAATGATGGAGGAGTATCGTTCCGAATTCAAACAAAGGCATTTACCATCATGACTTAATTTTTTAATGTGATTAAAACGAGGCTTTGCAAGGAAACATTAAATGAGACGTACACCACCCGAAAGGAGCGGTTTGCTCTTCTTTTCAAAGTTGTAAAAAACATAAGCTGCCATTGTTTCTGAGTGGCAGTGCATCAGGGACATTTAAAAACAAACCACTGAGATACGCATTGTGTAATGAAGGACATAGTGAAAACACAACTTCCTGTATTTTGGCCGTTTTAATAATACAAAAAAAAAAAGAAGAAAAAAGCCTATGTGAATGAAAGAGTTTTTGTTAACTTTCGCATGGCTAAGTACGGTGGTATTAACAACGGTTATCCAGACGGCACTGATCAGATGCTGGAGAGCCGTGATGAGTCATTCCGGACGGATGAAATAGAACTGACAGTATAATTTCAAACAATATGAGGCAGACACACCAGAGGGAGTGGAAGAATTGACTGCAGTCAGGAAATTAAAAATGTAAAATATTCAGAATGCTCTTGCCAAAATTGATATTGTGTATTTAATATACTCGGTCGCAGTGATCTTCACTGGGGACGTAGCTACGGTAACCAAAAAGTCGCCCATAATATGTTGAAGCACTAATATATTTTGCTAGAAAAACGTAAAATATTGCGCCAGATGCCAACGCTGCAGTTTTTGATGAAGAAACGGAAGGAACTCCTGAACTCGACGAATGACTACCAGGAACGTCCTATTAATATCGATTTCAAATTTTGGCACAAGGCCAGTAAGTTTGGAGAATGGGATAAGTCGATTACGACCACCCTAGTGCTCAACTGGTACTTATTTTATCGACCTCGAAAGGATAAAAGCCAAAATCGACCCCAGCGGTATTTGAACTCAGAACATAGAGATGGACGAAATGCCGCCAAAACATTTTGTCCGGCGTGCTAACGATTCTGTCAGCTCGCTGCCTTAACGTCTAATTAATATTACCCCATGGCACGAATGACATAGAAAATATCAATGAAGAGGCCGGATATAATCAAGAGGTGGCTCCCAGAATAAAACTTCAAATTTTATTTCATAGATTGGTGTACATACAAGCATAAATAAAACGTGTTTTAATATATAAAATATTTAAATATTTTTGAAAAATCAATATTAGTACAAACATACTAAAATTTAATCATTTCGGAACCATTGCGTCGTGTTTGCGGCTTACCATTTTACAATCCTGTTTTGTTGAAACTTAACCCTGTGGCCTTGCTTGTCTGAGGCTGTATGGAAGCCAATCGCGTGCGTGCTCTCTCTCTCTCTCACACACACACACACTCACACAGACACACACACATGCACAGACGCGCACACACACCGCTGTATTTATATATGTCTTCTTGTGTTTGTCGCCACACGTTTGAAAACTGGTGTCGGTTAGTTTATATATACATATATACACATGTCACCTACATTACGCAAAAATGAAAATAACACTGACGTCTCGTTTTAACAGATATATTTACCAAAATTACATAAGAATATCTTGAAATACTAAAGAGTAAATTTATTCAATAAAATCGCCATTGGTTACAACCACAGCCTCCAGACGACTTTGGAATTTCCTGCAACTCTTCTGGACGGTCTCCTTGTTTAAGTTGGCGAATGCTGCCATATTCCTTGCCTTCATTTCACCTTTGGTGTTACAAAGAGTTTTGTTGGTCTCTCGCTCAACTGCGCCCCACACATAATAATCAAGGGGGTTCCAGTCTGGGGAGTTGGATGACCAGATGTTAGAGGTGATGTGGTCGCAGAAATTGTCTGATAGCCATGACTGGGTTCTCCTGCTTGTGTAGCATGGTGCAGAGTCCTATTGCCAGACATAGGGTCTTCCAGCAGAGTCCTGTTGCTAGACATAGTGTCTCCCCTCAGGGCAGCACTACCTCCTCCGTGCATTTGATGTAGTCCTTCGTGTAGGAAAATGAATGGAGGTATAACGTCGCCATCACTAATGATCACTCCAAACACCATGATGTTGACTGGATGTTTGATTTTTATCACTCTCGGTACATGTTTTGGGGACAAGATAAGCCAACAGTTATTCAGTGTGTTCACCATCTGATCCTGGCAGAGGTTTTTCTCGTCTGAGAAAAACCCAAGCATGTTCTGTTGGTGGCTTGGGTTAACAATTGGTCCTTTCTCATCTTGTACGAGGAATACCGAATGCTTTCATGTACTGCCTGCCTGATAGGAAGCTCAGACACTCCCATGTCCCTGGCAATGAACCTGATTGCCTTGGAGTGAGTTTTTCAAGCTGTCGTAATTTCGTAATCACCATTAGGCTCATCCAACTCTTTCCCAATCCTCTGCACTGTGCTCAGATTGATGCCCAAACACTCTGAAATGTTCGTATTGGGGCTTCCGGCACGAATACCAAGCAGTACAGCATGTCGTTTCCAAATTTTAGGCAGAGTGAATTGCGTCATGGTGCTGTTTTTCTCACAGACGGTGTCCAACTGACCCTACTCTACTGTATAGTCGACAAAATCAAAAACAAACAATGGCGACAGTTTACCCATCGCACCTTCTGTGTTAGTGTGTGTGTATGTATAAATATGTGTACGTGTGTGTGTATATATACATATGTGTGTGTGTGTGTATATATATATATATAATATATATA
>NC_068981.1:132764456-132769137 GCF_001194135.2 Octopus bimaculoides
GAGGCTAATTAAGTCTGTCAGTAGTGACCTCTAATTCACAGTTAAAACAGCTGATTCTCTGCATTCATGCAAAAATGACCCCCAGAAAAAATATAAACTAAGAGTCATGAAAAATAATTTATTTGAAGAAAGAGCTCACACAAAAAAAAAAAAAAAAAAAAAAAAATTGATGCTAATACAATGCACGAAGAGTTTTTGAAAGAAAGCACATATCACAGCAGATGACGATACACGTATCACAGACAGAAGCAATCGGTGAAAGATGGGCTGAATACTATTAAAACGTTCTGAACAGATAACCTAATTTAAATGAGAAATTTATTATAGATAATCTGGTGCAGATTCCCATCAACACAGTTCTTGAAGTTTTCGCCTTTCTTAAAACTTGTGATGTACCGAGGCCGCCGACCTTTAATAATACACTGGTGTGGATTCAATTCCGGCTGAAATATATGTTTATGGAGGAATTTCAACCATGTTTCGTGGTCTGCTACCACAACAGCTCCTTTATAGGATCCAGTTAGCTCAAGACATCATCAGGAGGAACCACGTCCGGTTTCGGCCCCTACTCCTCTACCGTTTTGACGTGGCGCCCCCCCCCTTTCGGAGGTGTCTTCAGCTCTGGTGTTGGGTGCATGTCTTCTTTCTTCTATTCCCTGGCCTCTTCGATGCAGCATCAACGAGTGTCAGCGTCCAACTGACTGTCTTGTCAAATTCCCCTTTTTATACCTGCTGCTAGGCTAGTGAAACGCTTATTGAAAAGCGGCTATCTTTCTTGATCCGGTCAGCAAACAGCGTTCTGCAAGAATTCAAGAATGCTTCATTCATTCATTCGCCTCTATGAGGACAAAGGAGACAGATATTCTTGTGATGGCAGTCGTAAGGGTAATTTCCTCTTGATGTACCGAGGTCGCCGACCTTTAATAATACACTGGTGTGGATTCAATTCCGGCTGAAATATATGTCTATGGTAGTGAAACGCTTATTGAAAAGCGGCTATCTTTCTTGATCCGGTCAGCAAACAGCGTTCTGCAAGAATTCAAGAATGCTTCATTCATTCATTCATTCGCCTCTATGAGGACAAAGGAGACAAATATTCTTGTGATGGCAGTCGTAAGGGTAATTTTCTCTTGCCAGTTAATGGAACGAATACCCCTGAATTGTCTCATTCACCATCTCAGCACTAAAAATTTCCAGTCAGTAGGCTAATGTGGTGTTTGCTGTGCAAGCATAACTACTGCTATTATCTTTTCGATATAAGAAATCCAGGAGAGTAGAAGCAGGTTGTGTGTATAAGCTTCGTTGATCCCACAAAGGCTTTTACGGTCGTTTGTGGAGATACCTTTCTATCATCAACTAATATTTGTCGTATGGCGCGACAGTTTCACGACGACGAGCTGGTGAGTGTTAAGAGCAAAGGAGACATATCTGTATGCTTTTCTTTTACAAATGAGGTGAAACATAGTCGTATCTTAGCACCTGCCTTTTTGAGTATCATGTTTGTAGTCAAGTTCAGATCACGTCCATATGGAATTGATATTAGGTACAGAGATGATGGCAAGTTGTTTAATCTCCGCAGATTGCAAGGAAAAAACTAAAGTTAGATATTTAAGTAACTGTGAAATGTTGTTTGCATATGATTATGGACTGCCTACGCATGGTGCGTCTAGCATACAGACATCTGTCAATCAGTTCTCAAAAGTGTGCAATAACTTTGGCCTCACTACTAAGACTACAAAAGTAGAAGTACTGCATCATTCTGTCCCAGGACATTCGAACTGTGTACCTCCTGAAATGGAAGTTAAGTGGGACTGAACTGAATAAAATGTAGAGAATTTTGAATATCTTGGAAGTGCACTATCCTCAAATACTTGCATTGATGCAGAAATGTAGACACGTATTAGCAAAGCCTGTAGGGCTTTTTGGAAAACTGCGGCACAGTGTAGAGAGTCTAGGAATTGGCATATATATCAAAATCAAAGTTTACAATGCTGTCATCCTTCTAACCCTTTTCTATGGCATGGAAAATCACATAGTGAACCAGTTCCTTGCCAAATCTTGCAGTGAACCACATGTTTTGCCTGAGGAAGATGCTAAGCATAAAGTACTAGGATAAAATTCCTAATACAGAGATTCTCAGGTGCACCAAATTATCCTGGTTTGCTAAGCTCCAGCAAACGCAACTGTTATCAAAATGCCTAAACATGTTATCAAAATGCCTGGCTGTAAACTGGTGAAGGCAATCTTCTACTCTGTAAATGAAGGGAATATTGTTGGTGCAGCACGTAAAAGCTTCTGAGAGACAAATCTACGTAAAAGGAAGCTAACACCAGGGTGTTTGAATATTTACGAATCTCCATAGCAAAGGTCAAAAGGAAAGTTCGTCAATTACACCCCAACAATCTTGAACATCAGTGTGTGGTCTGTGAGAAATACTTCTCAATTAGAAATGGCCTTCTCGGTCACAGCAGAACACACAAACGAGCAATCCCTTTCTGCTTTCTTCCTCCCAACACATCTATCTATCTATCTATCTATCTATCTATCTATCTATCTATCTATCTATCTATCTATCTATCTATCTCTTTATTTATTTATTTATTTATTTATTATTTGCAGCTGCTTGGTCATTGACAAACTGATGGCCGAACCATCATACATGTCTGTCTGTTTGTATGTATGTATGCATGAATTTATGTTTTCTTTTTCTCGTTTAGAGTTCATTTTGACCGGCCACCTGCTTGGTAGCAAGGTTGTGTAGGAAGCATCTTGTTTTGTTCACCATCCTTTAAATCGTAAAGTCATGCCGAGTCTTATTGTCCCATACATCATTTATAGCGTTTGAATTATATAGAATTATTTATGTGTTATATTGTGCGTATGTACATACAAGTACACATAAATTCACAAACATGCATACATACATGCATTCAAGCACATACACAAACAAGCACGCACATGTACATTGAGGGCGGACCTGGTGATTGAAAGCAAAATAAAATATAAAAAGACAAACAAATATTAAATAGATATAAAACAAAATATTTTCAGAAAAATGGTTCAAAGTTCGGTTAGATTTGACGATAAGGTAACAGATAATTTAATAAAACAGCTATCAACTTCAGTTTCGTCCTCGATGAGGCCATGGAGACGGCTGCATGCATGGATCAGTTGGATCTCGTTCATATTAGTTTCAAATTTTGGCATAAGGCCAGCAATTTCGGTGTAGGGGGTAAGTCGATTACATGGACCCCAGTGTTCAACTGAAAGGATGAAAGGCAAAGTCGACTTCGGCAGAATTTGAACTTAGAACGTAAAGACGAACGAAATACCGCAAAGTATTTTGTCCGGCAAGCTAACGATTCTGTCAGTTCGCCGCCTTACTGGATCTTGTTCATATTGTCCATCATGGTCTACGATGACAGTTTTCAAAGAGTCCTTGGTGTAGTAAAACCACTGGTTGGTCTCCTTGGCAACGCCTGGGGATTTCAAATCTGGAGAGTTAGGAGGCCATTTGTTAGGAGAGAATATGACCACGAAAGTACTTGGTTTGTCACTTCTGGGTCATGAGGGCCATACGTGAAGAGAGTAGGGCCTTGTTGGTATGCGTAGTACCTTCTCTGAGCCACTCCTTGATCAAGAATCTGACTACAGTGTTCAGTACCTTGATGTAGGCGGTGGCCTTAGCCCTGAAGGCCTGTGAGAAGTGAAGCGGCATAACATGGCTTTCGTCACTCACAACACTCAGGACCATACAAACGACAGAAATTTGGTTCGCATTAATGTGGGTACCCCCAGAGGATACGTGTAGAGCCACCCGCCATTTCTTCTGTTCATTTTACGAACATGAAGTGGCCACTTCTCATCCCGTTAGACTTGTAACTAATGTTCTCATGCACCACATGTTTGATAGTGGTCACCTTGAGCTGCACAGTGACCCTTATTGACCCACTGGTGTTGTTGATAATGCTTTGGACATGCTTGACGAACTCGGCTATCTTGACGACCCCTGATAGCTGAGAATGTTTCTTTTGGCCACATATGACACGTCCTCGCTAGTGTCGACCAACTCTTTCCTGACTCTGAACACGAAACATCTTGCCATGTTCAGGAAGCTGGCGACCTCCAAGTCACTGTGGTTAGCGGGCAGAGCCACGAGCACAGTATTACTTTTCTTTTCCTGCATCATACTAACCATCTGTTATGTTAAAACTGTTGTTACATCCGAAAGAGTAAATGAAACAACAAAAATTTGGTGCATGCTGTGTAACATTACATTAGGTCATCTTCCATTTATGGCTATCTAAAGTTGGAACAATTACAGTTCAGTGCTCTCCACTCCATGGGAGAGTGCTAAACTCTAATATGATCCCATAAGAAAAAAACTTACAGAATGGTCACAAATGGAACGCTTTTAGAAAAGAAGGGCATTCAGAACCCCCCACCACCACAAAAAAACACACCGCAGGAGTGTGGTAAGTAGCTTGCTTACCAACCACATGGTTCCAGGTTCAGTCCCACTGCGTGGCACCTTGGGCAGGTGTCTTCTACTATAGCCTCGGGCCAACCAAAGCCTTGTGAGTGGATTTGGTAGACGGAAACTGAAAGAAGCCCGTTGTATATATGTAAATGTATATATATATATTTACATATATATGTGTATGTGTGTGTGTATATATAT
>NC_068981.1:132770921-132773492 GCF_001194135.2 Octopus bimaculoides
GTTTATGCCACCCTCTCCAAACTATCAACTCCCCCCCCCCACACAACTACATACCCCTTTTCGAATAATTCCCCCTTCTCTCCACATTACTTTCTAACCATTTTTTGACACTACCCTCTTCCCCGCACGCACACACACACACACACACGCACACGCACACACACACACGCACACGCACACGCACACACACACGCACGCACGCACACAAGGCTACCCGCCCCAGCTTGCCTTCCCCTCCTTTACCCCTAAAAAAACGCTGTATTTTTCAACAGAGGGTAGAGCTGGGAGCATGTCGGGTCCCTCCCAGCCCCCTTCGTTTATATCCACTTCCTACTCAAGAGTCCCCTTTCCCTCTCATTCTCCCTCAGCAATCGCTGTAGTACATCATACATATGGACCCCTTAGTCACCTTGCCTGCTAACATACACTCCCTCACCGCCCCAACTTCATTATGTCTTCCGCTACCACCATTTAGGTTCCCCTTGTTTTACCCTCGTCTTCTCCTCCTTTCCCTGGTTCTTTTTTGATTTTTCTCCTCTTCTACTTCAACTCTCTCTCTCTCTCACTTTCTCGCTTCCTCTCTACTAATTCTCACCCCCTACCTACCAACCGGTCTGTAACTTCCTATATAACTTATTGTCAAACCTTGTTTCTAGTTTATTTGTAGTATTAGTAGTAGTAGCAAAAGCCACGTGGAAAACTAAGCTTAAAAAAATACTAATATAAACGTCTATCGACAGGTTATTTTGACAACTTTGGTTATATATATTTATCTATATACATATACACACATATATCCCTACGAAGGTGAGTCCGGCCTTTTGGTTTTATTGTTGATATCAAGCATCGTATTCACTATTATGAAATTCAATTAATATAAAACTATACGTTTTCTTTCCTAAATATTCTTGTTCTTTAGGTCAATATATACACACACACATATATATTTGTTACTTATGTGTAACTTACTTCCATCGTGTATTTTGACAATTGTAAATGGGATGCTAGCGAGCAACCCTTTTTTCATTTTCTGTTTGCAGTTTGCTTTGTTACGTTTGTTATTGTCACTGCTATTGTTTTGTTTATGATAATCGCTGTTGCTCTCTTCTTGCTATTGTTACCAATGTTGTTATTCTTACATATATATAAAAATTTAAAACTGTTTGAGATATTTGAGCATTGAACGAACAAAATTCATAATTTGTTTTCTTTTATCTCAGTTCCTTACGTAAATCCTGTTGAAAGTGTTTGTGTGTGGGGAATCTACTTTATTTCTTCGTGATCGATAAGAGAAGTTACCCATGACATAAAACGGTTGATTCAAGTGAATATATACCTCCACATTGTAATTCAATATTAATTATTAATTAGTATTGTATTAAAAAAAATATGAAAAAGGAAAGAGTTAATCATATTTAAAAATGTAA
This sequence comes from Octopus bimaculoides, assembly GCF_001194135.2. Lineage (NCBI taxonomy): Eukaryota > Metazoa > Mollusca > Cephalopoda > Octopoda > Octopodidae > Octopus > Octopus bimaculoides. The sequence goes on from NC_068981.1 coordinate 132,772,349, forward strand.
TACATTGTTAATGTAATCTTATCATAATTGATAATTATAGTCAGAATTAAAATTAATTTAGTTGCAGAACAAATGAAACTTGTAGGAAGTTTGACTACTTTCTCAAGAACCTTAGGGACATAAGTGAAGAAAGCTGCATTGTTCTCACAACGAATCGAAAACAAATAACGGATTATTTATTAGTCTGGCAGGGAGTTTGCCACCCTCTACGGGCACAGTCACCTATTTGAACCGACCCCATCAGTCAGTACACGTCTGCCTTGTTTAATCACAAAGCCTGCCAAAATTGTAGGGAAGGGGAATCAGACTGCGTGACGGTCATGCCTTTCTCAATGTCATTAGTAAGTCATGGGAAAGCGACTCGACTTCCGCAGGGAATCGAAACCTCAGCTCCGAAGGCGCTTACCTCTTCCTCTGATCTTGTACAAAACCACTTCTTTTTTGTTTAGCTCTAGATAAACGCTAATGGAGCATACACTTACGTTTAAATGCTTTCCAATCGTGACCTTCCGGTAAAAACAAAACAAAACAGTGAAATGTACCTAAGACTACATTATCCCGTGTCCTTTTTTAAAGATGGTAGGAAGTTTGGCTGTTGTTTCTAGCGCATGGAGTGATTAGGTAGAAGCTTCCTTTGTTGACTCTCACAAAACAGGTTCTGAAGGAAGGAGTAAAATGGTGTAATGGACCTCAGTACATTACTGCTATCAATATTATCAAACGCCTTTGTGTAGATTTCACGAGAGTTGACAAATGAGGGGTTAAACATCCACATTTAGGGTAATTTAACCTCACAGTTGCTTAATGGAAACAACAGGGACTTCAGCAACGGGATCTAAAGTGAAAACATTGAAGTGCGCACGTGCGAGTGTGTGAGTATGTGTGCGTGTATATGTGTGTGTATGTATGTGTGTCTATGTGCATATATATGTTTCTGTATATACTGCGTGTGTATACGCGTATGTGTGTGTGCGCGCGTTTTTGTGCATGCTGCGAGCACGTACGTCTGCGTGCGTATATGTATGTATGCATGCGTGTGTTTGTATGTATTTATGTGTATGTGAGTGTAAATGTGTGCGCGTGAGTATATACATGTATGTATATGTTTGTGTATGTATATATATATATATATGTATATATATAT
>NC_068981.1:132774575-132775818 GCF_001194135.2 Octopus bimaculoides
AAACAAAGCAGTACTGATTGTCAAGCGCTGGTGGTGAAGATACAAACTTAAAATTCAGACGCGCGCACGCATACATATCTATCTATCTATCTATCTATCTATCTATCTATCTATCTATCTATCTATCTATCTATCTATCTATCTATCTAGTTATCTATCTATCTACCTACCTACCTATCTATCTATCTATCTATCTATCTATCTATCTATCTATCTATCTATCTATCTATTTATCTATCTATCTATCTATCTATCTATCTATCTATCTATCTATCTATCTATCTATCTAGTTAGCTAGCTAGCTAGCTAGATAGATAGATAGCTACATACATGCGTTGGGCTTCCACACAGTTTCCATCTACCAAATTCATTCGCAAGGCTCTGGTCGGCTCGGAGTTATAGAAAAGGATACTTGCATAAGGCGCCGCGCAGTCGGACTGAACCCGAAACCACATGGTTGTACAGCGAACTTCTTAACCACACAGCCATGCTTGTGGCTATGTGTTGTTTTTTTTTGCGTTTGTTAATGTGTATTGGGAAATGATCTATAATGATATTTAGCAGAGTTCACTTCGTTGCAAGCATTTAAGTCAAGCATCAGGTTTAAGGATAACTTCTTCGCATCCTTCTGCCTGTCTTAGAAGGAGCCTGGACCCTTCCCTTACCACTTGACTAAAATAAAAGACGCACACATAGTCTCTCTCTCTCTCTCTCTCTCTCTCTCTCTCTCTCTCTCTCTTTCACACACACACTCACCATAGTACGTTATAGATTCACAGGGTGTTCACAAGGTCTGGGTACATGGAGTAAATAAAATCATAACATAAACAATTAAATGTAAGAAATAATAATTTCTTAAAGTATGTGTTAATCCCCATGTATCCAGACTTTGTGGACACCCTGTACATAGTAATAATACATCACACGCACGCACAATACGTAGACACTACATTTACACATGCACTACATGTGTAAATTAAACATGCTGCACAAAGTGCATCCATTCTACATACTCCAAAGTACTTATATAGGCTCCTAGACCCCCTCGATTTAAGTGTGTATTCCAGGGCGGAGTAGACAAGTTCAAAGAAGCTATATCCTGTTACTTAGGATAAAGAACTTAGAAATAAGTGTGAGAATGATAATCGTTAGTCCGACAAAATATACTCCTTGATTCGTGCAAAAAATATTTTGTCGGTCTAAAGGTTACACACACACACACACACACACACACACACACACA
>NC_068981.1:132777078-132779312 GCF_001194135.2 Octopus bimaculoides
ATAAAGAGTATACCCCTTCGTCAGTTGTCCCTGTTTCATCTACTCCGCATTTCGAAGGCAAGGACAATACGCGACTTCGTTGAAGCAGTCCTTCCCGCAAAGCAAATTAAATAAAATTTGGGATGTTTTGCGGAGGGTGAAAGTGGACACAGAATGTAACAAGGCTGGCCCCTTTGAAATACAGGTACTACTCATTTTTGCTAGCTCTGTGGACTAAAACAGCGTGAAATAAAGTGTCTTGCTCATTGACAAAACGCGCCGCCAGGTATCGAACTCACGATCTTACGATCGTCAGCTGAATACCCTAACCACTTAGCCACGCACCTTCATCTATGGACCGACCGAGTAGTAGCTGTCTTCTCTTTCCCCCCTCATTTTAATGGCTGTTAGTATTCTCCATGTCTGCTGAGCAGGGGGATCTTCAAAATTCGATTATGACTGGGAATAGCCACGCTTGCCGTCCTTTCTTCCTGCAAAAGGCTCTGCTATTCGGAACTCTTCTGTTCAAAGGATTGATTGTACTCTTCTTCGTTGGGGGCTGTAAGTTCGATCAAGATAAACTTTGCCACGTCAGATAACTGGATCACATCCAGCTTGTAACCTTCCTCCCAGGCCCACTCTCATAACACCCGATGGTGGTATATTATTATTTGTTCTCCTTAAGAACATTTACTCTTCTACAACTGTAGCTGACGGCTTTTCTATCTTCTTCGCAAACTTGATAGATGGTATGGGTCTTTTTTCCTGTGTATGGTGTTTCTTGTATCTTCTCTGTTCAGGGTGTTGGAGTACCATAAGCACCTTGTCATAGAAACCTTACTATCTCTATAAGGTGGCAAGCTGGCAGAAACGTTAGCACGCCGGGCGAAATGCTTAGCGGTATTTCGTTTGCCGTTACGTTCTGAGTTCAAATTGCGCCGAGGTCAACTTTGCCTTTCATCCTTTCGGGGTCGATAAATTAAGTACCAGTTACGCACTGGCGTCGATGTAATCGACTTAATCCCTTTGTCTGTCCTTGTTTGTCCCCTCTATGTTTAGCCCCTTGTGGGCAATAAAGAAATAAGAAATCTTGCTATCTCCTTGAGTGACTGATGTTTGACAACCTGACAAGATGTACCCCAAAGTGCCCTTCTCCTGTCAAAACCTACACTGTTGTTCCTCTCCACGCCCGTTATTCTTCACCTGTGCAGATATGTTGGTGTCGTGATGGAAGGAAATGCAGAAATGTTCTATTTCCCATAGATCCATCCATCAATCTTCCTATTGGGAAGATCCCATTTGATTCAAACTCCCTGGGATACTACTAACTCAACAGCTTTTGATCTTCGTCCTTTCTCCTCCTGGTCCTATACTTCTGTCTGGATCATGACTTTCTGATCTTTGTTGTCAGTTTTTCATCCATTGCTGGGAGTGGGAAGATCCGAGATCTTGTCTTCCCGCGCTTGTTATTTCATTTGTATGTAAGTATGTATGTATGTATGTATGTATGTATTATCGTTTGCATATCATAGTTGGCCGTAGCTGAGAAAGGCAAAATACTCAATGAAAAATTCGAAGATGGAACGAAGGCATGTGCCAGAGTGGGTGGAAGTTGCTGAATGAGGCTCTCATGTTACCACATCTGTACAAAAGAGTGTAGGTCCCTAGCTGGACTAGAAGTCCACATCCCCGTTGCTCTTATTTAAAAAGAGAGTCAAGCGATGGCATAGATCAAAATCAAGTTGCAGCCATCATGACTACATAGCTGTTATTTTGGTTTCAAATTTTGGCACAAGACCAGCAATTACGGGATGTCGAGGTTAAGTCAATTACATCGATTCCAATGTTCAACTGGTACTTATTTTATCGGCCCCAAAATCACGAAAAGCAAAGTCGACCTGGGCGGAATTTGCACTCAGAACGTAAAGACAAACGAAATGCCGCTTTGCATTTTTCCCGGCGTACTAACGATTCTTTTCTACTCTAGGCACAAGGCCCAAAATTTTTGAGGAGGGGGCCAGTCGATTAGATTGACCTCCGTACGCAACTGGTACTTAATTTATCGATCCCGAAAGACAAAGTCGACCTCGGCGGAATCTGAACTCAACGTAAAGACAAACAAAATGCCGCTAAGCATTTTGCCCGGCGTGCTAACGATTCTACCAGTTTGCAGCCTTGTACAGCTGTTATATTAACCTTTTAATGAATATAGCAGCTATATACATCTACGTATGTGTGGCTGTTATTTCTCGACC
>NC_068981.1:132780312-132783796 GCF_001194135.2 Octopus bimaculoides
GTGTGTATATGTTTTGTGTGTCTGTGTTTGTCCCCCCCAACATCGCTTGACAACCGATGCTGGTGTGTTTACGTCCCCGTAACTTAGCGGTTAGGCAAAAAAGACCGATAGAATAAGTACTAGGCTTACAAAGAATAAGTCCTGGGGTCGATTTGCTCGACTAAGGGCGTTGCTCCAGCATGGCCGCAGTCAAATGACTGAAACAAGTAAAAGAGTAAAGAGTATGTATTTGTGTCTGTGTTTGTCCTCCCACCATCGCTTGACAACCGATGTTGGTGTGTTTACGTCCAGTAACTTAGCGGTTCGGCACAAGCGACCGATGGCATAAGTACTAGGCTTAGAAAGAAGTCCTGGGGGTCGATTTATTCAGCTAAAGGCGATGCTCCAGCATGGCCGCAATCAAATGACTGAAACAAGTAAAACAATAAAAAGAATATGTAGAATATATGTTGTCTACGAGTTGTATATGTTATGCAGAAAGGATGTAAACAAATTTTGAATGAGACACTTTTTTTCTTGACATGTTTGTTCTTTGCTGCCGGACTGAAACATGTCAAAGTCTTCCTGTGACTACCACCACCAACCCCACCTTCAACAACCGGAAACCTTAAGTTCACAGATGTTAGATTGATAAAACATACATACAAATCAGACAAAATAGATGGACGTAGTTTGAAATGGCCTTGTAGAGAAAGTATATCATTTCTCGCAAGGGGCGTAGTCGAGCGGTTGAGAATTTCGCTTCATTGTTCTCGAAGTTCCGGGCTCAATTTCGTTCCGTGACGTTTTGGATTTTTTCTTTCTTTTTTTTTTTTACTAAATATTACTAATGCACTGGTTTGACTGTGTGATTAAGAAGCTTCGCTTTGCAACCATGTGGTTTCGGGTTCAGTCCCACAGCGTAGCACCCTGGACAAGTGTCTTCTGCTCTAGCACCCCGCTCCGGCAGTCCAATACCTTGTGAGTGAATTTCGTATACTGAAACTCTGTGAAAGCTCATTGTACATACATACATACATATATACATACATACATACATACATGCATGCATGTATGCATACATACATACATACATACATACATACATACATACATACGTGTGTGTGTATGTGTATGAACACTTGACAACCAGTGTTGGTTTATTTACGTCCTCGTAACTTAGAGGTTCGGCAAAAGGATTCTGAAAGGTTAGGTACCAGAATTATAGAAAAATTTGTTCGACTAAAAACCTTCCAAGGCGGTGTCCCAGCATGGCTGCAATCCAATGACCGGAACAAATAAAAGGTAAACGAAAGCCTCGGTCAGCCCAAGTCACCTGAGTGAAATAAAGCACGCAAAAACTGTTGAAGTTCATTGGATGTGCTTTACCTGTAATTCAAACGGGTAGCTGTCTATCTCTCTCTCTCTCTCTCTCTCTCTCTCTCTCTCTCTCACACACACACACACACACACACACACACACACACAGAGTCTCATTCGTCATGCTGGTCATACCTGAGGATACATATAATGATACATATAATTGTGGAATACTCAGTCATTTACACTTTAACTGGACACATCTTCGGACGACGTCATGGTGTCATCATCCAATTAGATCAGTGCTTTTCCAATTCTTTAACTGACGCCCCCACCCTTCTTTCTTTTACTTACACCAGTGGTTCTCAACCATTTTTTTTTACCTTTGTATCCCTTTAATTGCTATTTCATTCTGATGAACCTCCATAGTTATTCCATATTTACAAACTAGTTCTATAGATGCTTCTTTTATACGTACGCACACACAAACACACACACACATTATATATATATAAACATACGCGCATGCATGCACACACACACGCATGCATGCACACACACGCATAAACATTCGTATACCTACCTACCTACATACATACATGGTTGGCACTCCGTCGATTACGACGACGTAGGTTCCAGTTGATCCGATCAACGGAACAGCCTGCTCGTGGAATTAACGTGCAAGTGGCTGAGCACTCCACAGACACGTGTACCCTTAGCGTAGTTTTCGGGGATATTCAGCGTGACACAGTGTGACAAGGCTGACCCTTTGAATTACAGGCACAACAGAAACAGGAAGTAAGAGTGAGAGAAAGTTGTGGTGAAAGAGTACAGCAGGGTTCGCCACCATCCCCTGCCGGAGCCTCGTGGAGCTTTAGGTGTTTTCGCTCAATAATCACTCACAACGCCCGGTCTGGGAATCGAAACGGCGATCCTATGACCGCGAGTCCGCTGCCCTAACCACTGGGCCATTGTGCCTCCACTTCATACATACATACATAATACATACATACATACATACATACATACATACATACATACATACATGCATATGTAAATACATTATTCTTTTAAATTTCCTATTTTATTTTTTCTCACGTTCACTTGTATAGGTTTTGCAATAGCACTCCGCGAAAGAACATATTTCAGTGATCAGAAACATGTTGAACCACGTAAAACGTGAAAGAAAGAAACTTCGTTGTTTCTTGCAATAAATACATCTACAAGCAAAATTTATTCATGGACCCATAAAATACTAGTGTGTACCCCCTACTTACATCTTTGTTCATATAGACCTCCAGGGGGTCTTATATTTTTTCAACACTCTCTTGCTATCCTTTAACTCCTGCCCTCACATTTTTAATGTATGTATTAGGCCAATGTAATTTAGTCGCAGGTACTAATTTGATGCGGGTGATTACTTACCACTACACCGCTCGAATATAAGTACTCTTACTCCTAGGCAGGACCGGATTAAGGACCCATTGAGGCCCCAAGCACTTAAAAGATTATGTAATTCAACATATAAACAATAACAAACCATAAAATAAATTTTCATTTTTCAAAACGAAATAAAACAGTAAGAGGGAAAACTTTATATTTGAAAAGTTTCCTCCTACTTTTTTGAATTGCAAAGTCTTTGATCAGATCCTCAAACTTAATCTTAGACCGATGAAGGGTCGTTCTTTGTATTTTTTGTATTACTTGTCTTGTTTTCCATTCTTTTCTCTCGTTATTTGCGTATTTAACTCATTTGTTTTCGTATTTCATGTTGTTTACTGTTGGTGACGTCCTGTACACATATATGCATATATATATATGTGTATATATACACACGTGGAGGCGCAATGGCCCAGTGCTTAGGGTTCGCGGTCATAGGATCGCGGTCATAGGGCTCGCGGTCATAGGGCTCGCGGTCATAGGATCGCGGTTTCGATTCCCAGACCGGGCGTTGTGAGTGTTTATTGAGCGAAAACACATAAAGCTCCACGAGGCTCCGGCAGGAGATGGTGGCGAACCTTGCTGTACTCTTTCACCACAACTTTCTCTCACTCTTACTTCCTGTTTCTGTTGTGCCTGTAATTCAAAGGGTCAGCCTTGTCACTCTGTGTCACGCTGAATATACCCGAGAACTACATTAAGGGTACACGTGTCTGTGGAGTGCTCAGCCACTTGCACGTTAATT
>NC_068981.1:132784739-132785544 GCF_001194135.2 Octopus bimaculoides
CACACACACACACACACACACACTTTCATGGCTAGATTAATAAGTTATAAAAAACTAGATGTGTAGGGTAGATTATATGAGATAAGTCGGTGAGAGCAATTTTTAATTGCAGCAATAAACGGTTACTTTAAGACAGAATAATGTATATACATATGTATGTATGTATGTATGTATGTATGTATGTATGCACGTATGTATGCATGCGCGTATGTTTATATATATATGTATATAAAATGTATGTATGTGTGTAGGTGTGTGTCTACGTGTTAGTGTGCGTAGGTGTACGACACAGCGTGTATTGGAGAGAAAACCTAAGATAAACTTTAGTTAAACTACAGGTTTTAAGCCGTATCGTGTGCAACTTTAAAACAGATGTGAATACTTCTTGTTACTCTCTTCGTACACACACACACACACACACACACACACACACACACACACACACACACACACACACACACACACACACACACAAACAAACACACACACGGTACAGACATAAGGAGACTTTACCCAAAAGGGTTAGGGTTAGGATTAGGGTTAGAGTTAACCTACAAAGGACAGGCCCCTTATTTTTTGGTTAAAGCTGTTAGTAAGTTTTCCTAAGTTACTCCAATCCAGATCCCCAATGCAAACCTTCAGATCAACCTTCTCCTATGCAGATCTCTAATGCAACTTTAAAAAAACAACAAAAAAAACCAGTCAATGAGAGGAAATAACCAATAAACTGATTCCTTTTGGGATTTCCCAATCAAATTGCCAGCAAACCATTTTCAGCCAAACCAATTTCAACGGATTTCGCTCA
>NC_068981.1:132785554-132787856 GCF_001194135.2 Octopus bimaculoides
ACCATTTTCAGCCAAACCAATTTCAACGGATTTCGCTCAAATCTGATGTCGATGTTACTTATTTTGGTTTGAAATAAAGCACTTGATCACTTAGTAATCCTAGCTTAATCCCGGGCAGCACCGGGCTATACTGCTAGTCCATAGATATATCTGCTGGCTGCAATATCTACAGTGATACGTCCACGTGTATCATAACACTTAATGGGTTACGGGATCAAACTGTTGACAGATGGGATAATCAACCTCCTTAAAATATCTTTACAGCCCCCTGCTCACACACAGATGCGCGTGCGCAGTCGCTCGTCTGTTTCGGTTTTATGACTTAGGCAAGTGTCTTGGCTCCAGACAATTCTTCCTAATGCGTTTTGCTGTTGTTTAACCCAGGTCAGCCGTCAGTCATTATGAAAGGACATCCAACCGTGACAACTTCCGCCTCTTCTGCATAACTGTGACCACAATGTCTAATGTATTCATCTCTGTTAAACGGACGGTTGTGTGTGACGTGAGGGAGATTTGGCTGTTTTTTCCCATGAAGTCAAAAGGCTGCGCACAGGCTTCCTAGTTAACTCGCCACTACCGCCGCCACCGCCGATGATGATGATGATGATGGTGATGATGATGATGATGATGATGATGATGATGATGATGATGATGATGATGATTATAGCATGAAAAACAATGGCTGGTGGCGATGGGGTTGATGTTAACAGTTGTGAAGGGCAATCTCCAAGTTCATGATGATGATGATAATGGTGACGATAAAGACAACGACGATGGTGAGGGAGCTGATTCTTATGATAATGGCTGATGTTGATGATGCCAATGATGATGATGACGATAATGATGGCGATACAGGCAACGGCCATGACGAAAACGAAATAATAAATAAGAGTGCAGACTCTACATATTGAAATAGCAAATTAGTTATATATGTTTCTCCCTGTGTCTGTACTCACCATCTGTTGACAGCCAGGCTGGTTTGAAACCCGTTAGGGAGCTGGTGATAAATTGATAGATAGGTAGACAGACAGACAGTCAGATAGATAGATAGATAGGTGGGTAGGTAGATAGATAGAGACAGACAGATAGACAGACAAACAGATAGATAGATAGATAGATAGATAGATAGATAGATAGATAGATAGATAGATAGATAGATAGATAGATAGATAAATAGATAGATAGATAGATATATGGGTAGGTAGATAGATAGATAGATAGATAAATAGATAGATAGACAAGACAGATAGATAGATAAACAGACAGATAATAGGTGAGTAGGTAGAGAAATTGAAAGGTATTTTGAAGAGGGGCCGGGAGGAAATATACTTGAGAAATAGTCTATTTGTATGTATGTTTTGTATGTATGTATGTATGTATGTAGGTATGTATGTATGTATGTATGTATGTATGTATGTGTGTATGGTGTATATATATATATATATATATATATATACAACTATTTTTATGACTATATATTTTTATATTATGTATTGATTTTAATGGTACACTGTATTTTTCCTGTTTGCTTATTTAATGATTTTCATTATGTTTTCAATATGATGTACATAAATTTCTTTGTACGTTCTTCCCTGATGATATCCTGTCTTATAATAATTAACCAAATTGATTTAAATAAATTAGATTTTATTGATTTTATACTATAAGCGACGAATTGAAACAATTGTAGGTCTTGTCAATGTATTAATAAATTTTTATTAATCTTATCTCCATCTTCTCTCTTGGTTTTTTTATAATAATATATATGTGAGTGTGCCTATATTATAAGGTATTCAACCAGTCTAATCTTGGATATTTCTATCCATCTGAGGTTTATATATCCTCATCTTTACTTTAATATATATATATATTCGTCGTCCGGTCCTGGAATTGAACCCACGACCTTTGATCATGAGCCGAATACACTAACCACTAGGCACTTGGCCTACTGGTTAGAGTGTTCAGCTTATGATCAGATATAAATATTTTAACACACACACACACACACACACACAAATATACACACGCGCTCACACACACACATACACTTTATTTGTGAGTTAACAAGGCAACCATTAGTTTCATGCCAAGAGAAATCATTCAATAATTATCAAACCTGCCACATGGAAAATTGGTACTCGTCTTCAAGATAGAAACGAGTACCAAAGTTCCATGTGGCTGGCTTTCTCGGCATGAAACTAATGATAGCCTTGTTAACTCACAAACAAAGAATATTTATCCAGCAATGCGGTGTTGAGCACTCATTCACACTGTCCTATATAAGCATATATATATATATATA
>NC_068981.1:132788717-132795829 GCF_001194135.2 Octopus bimaculoides
TATATATAAGTGGAGGCGCAATGGCCCAGTGGTTAGGGCAGCGGACTCGCGATCATAGGATCGCGGTTTCGATTCCCAGACCGGGCGTTGTAAGTGTTTATTGAGCGAAAACACCTAAAAGCTCCACGAGGCTCCGGCAGGGGATGGTGGCGAACCCTGCTCTACTCTTCCACCACAACTTTCTCTCACTCATACTTCCTGTTTCTGTTGTACCTGTAATTCAAAGGGTCAGCCTTGTCACACTGTGTCACGCTGAATATCCCCGAGAACTACGTTAAGGGTACACTTGTCTGTGGAGTGCTCAGCCACTTGCACGTTAATTTCACGAGCAGGCTGTTCCGTTGGTCGGATCAACTGGAACCCTCGACGTCGTAAGCGACGGAGTGCCAACATATCTATATATAATGTATATATGTGTATATGAGTGTGTGTATTTATATATATGGTAATTGCTTCATCTTCACAGATGCTTGCCGTCTCTTTGTGCTTCCTCGTTATCTATGGCATTTTTGACTTTCCAGTCATGACTACTTAGATGACTACACAGTTCCGTTTCAGATCTGTATGGGTTGAAACATACGTGACAGACGAAAGTCGTAACTTACTATGCGCTTCCAACTGGTTACGTGAGCTTACGTCACCACTCTTCTTTCGCCATAGGAATTTCGGCAGAGCGGGAGGACAAATGAAGTCACCCTAAAGAGACATCTATACGTCATTGAATTATAGTAATAAACACTTGTACAAGACGAGTATCGCTCTCTGAGTGACTGTGATTAATGTGTAACGACAGACCGAAGCGAGATGACTATTAATCATGTAAAACCGTTGGTTTTACAACAGTGAGTCTCTCTCGTAGAAGGATCTAGTAGTCCCTTGCTCCTAGCGGTTTTCCTGCATACCCTGAAACCAACCAAAGACATTTCTTCGTCCCTGCACTCAGATGGAATGTTGTCACATGTGCTAACGAACCCATAGCTAGGACTTTGACAGGTGCTGCTACGCCGGGTCAGTATAGACCTGGGAACAATAGTGGCTAAAAGGTGGTTTCACACTCCTCAAAACTTTGGAATTTCCGAATCAGAGCCCTACCTCTGGATGCAGTTTAGTCATACCCAAGACATACACATACACATACACACACACACACACGCACACATTCACGCACGCACCACATACACGACGGTCTTTTAGTTTCCGTCTACTAAATCCATTCAGAAGGCTTTGGTCGACCCAGGGCTATTGTAAAAGACATTTGCCCAAGATCTCACCCAGTGGAATTGAACTCAGAACCGTAAATGTGTGAGTGTGTGTGTTTGTGTATAAAATTTTGCTAGGTGATAACAGAAGTAGCCATTGTCGAATAGAAAGTACTCAATACACAACCCTTGTAGAGTGAAAGGCTTTTTGTTGTTGTTGTTGTTAGTATTGTAATTTGTATTTTTGTAGATTTTAATTAATAAGGATGAACTTAACGTCACAAACAGTCTATCTGGTGTTGTATATCGTTGGGTATGATAATTACGATGGAGGCGCAATGGCCCAGTGGTTAGGGCAGCGGACTCGCGGTCATAGGATCGCCGTTTCGATTCCCAGACAGGGCGTCGTGAGTGTTTATTGAGCGAAAACACCTAAAGCTCCACGAGGCTCCGGCAGGGGATGGTGGCGAACTCTGCTGTACTCTTTCACCACAACTTTCTCTCACTCTTACTTCCTGTTTCTGTTGTGCCTGTAATTCAAAGGGTCAGCCTTGTCACACTCTGTGTCACGCTGAATATCCCCCGAGAACTACGTCAAGGGTACACGTGTTTGTAGAGCGCTCAGCCACTTGCACGTTAATTTCACGAGCAAGCTGTTCCGTTGATCGGATCAACTGGAACCCTGGACGTCGTAAGCGACGGAGTGCCAACAACAACATGACAATTACGAAATTGGCGTGTATGAATGAATACAAATCTCAAAACCAGGAAAATCCTCCCCGACCCCGGAAAATTAAAAATAATGAAAAAAAGATCACAACACTACGACAGAACTATTTCACCTCAACTGGCCCTGCTCTCTTCAACATCGTGCCAGCCCACATAAAGGAGGAAAAGTGATTTTACGGCATTCAAACGGTCCCTAGATGATCACCAGTCAAACCAACCACACCCGGACATGTCAATAACCCTCTGATCGAATAGGCTATGGTGCCCAAGGGCTGACTGTGTATCTCTTCCAGGTGGTGCTATTAAATTAGACATGGCCTGAGCCAACTTCGGCCGAAACTTATCTAAGTAATAATTCAGGGCAACAATTTGGTCTGCATCGGCAATAATCAGTAAATGATGTTGACAGACAACACAAACGTTTTGTTATTTTTGGTAACTCTGAAAGTATATTTAAGTTGTTGCGCCACTTTACGCTACTCACTAATTATGGTTTCAAATGTTGACACAAGGCTAGTAATTTTCGAGGGAATGGTTCGCTGATTGCATTGACTCAACTGCTACATATTTTATCGAATCCGTTAGGAGGAAAGGCAAAGTCGACCTCAACGAAATTTGAACTCAGAACGCAAAGAGCCGGACGAAACGCTACCTAGCCTTTCGTCCGGCGCGTGAACGATGCTGCCAGCTCGCCACCTTTCAAAGCACATGAATGATTTTTTTCTGAGTTTGGTATACCGCCTATGATTTGAACTCTGAACGTAAAGATCAGAAAACAATTTATTTTCTGTTGAAGTTCTAGCGAAATCTAAGTCATAAATGAGTTTGACCGAATGTGTACAACCGAGGAACCAAAATATTCTTTCCTACTCTAGGTACAAGGCCCGAAATTTTGGTGGAGAGGGCCAGTCGATTAGATCGACCTCAGTACGCAACTGGTACTTAATTTATCGAACCCCGGGAAGATGAAAGACAAAGTCGACCTCAGCCGAATTTGAACGCCGCCTTAAGGAGGAACCAGAATATTCTTTTCTACTCTAGGCACAAAGCCCAAAATTTCTGGGGAGGGGGCCAGTCGATTAGATCGACCCACGTCACGCCACTGTGCTGAAACTTGGTTTAGGAATGCTAGAATTTAGAAACACTTGTACATTATAAACTACTCCTAAGATGGTTGGCAACGGACGAAGCCTTCCGTATCACTGTGTTCATAAAAGCGTAAATGTTATGATTGTGATTCAATTACCTGTGTTACACTTATCTTTTAAGTACTCACAACAACAACAATAATAATGCGTAAGTTTTTCAGAAACATTTTGTTTGTATTTCTCATAGGACAGTTTGTTAGTGGGTGTATTCTACCGGGATCAGAATACAGATGTTTCATATATAATATAACAGATAGTTATCAATTATAAATTGATAAAGATCTCACCTACCCGGAATGGTAGGTGAAGAGTTGGCAACATTGCATATCGTTAAAAATGGTTTAACTGCTTTGCATCGCACTCGGTTGATAAAAGGCATTCAAAGTTCATTCTATTAAAGCAGACTCTTCCATTTTCGATCGGGTTTTCCCCTGCTTTTCTCATTTACAAAAAAAAAACTCTTTTTAATCTGTTCTATCTCCGTTTCCTTCCTATTCACTCTCTCATTTATATGTCTATGATCAGTCATTCTTTCTCATATTTGTCTATACTCGGTTACTCTTCCTGGTATTATCTTTCTTGTTTTCATTTCTTTATCTCTTTTTTCCGAATCTGTTTTCCCTTCTCGCCTGCGTTCCTTTCTTTTTCTTCGCTTCCTCGTTTATTTTTCTAACACCCATCACCTCTCTCTGATTTTACTTATCACCACCATTGTCAATATAGGGTTTCACTATCATTTTTATATTAGATAATCTCCTACAGTCCCTTTTGCTTCCAGCTCCTCTTTTCTTTATCTTTTTGAAGTTGCGTTAATTTTTTTTTCTTTCTTCTTTATCTCTTCCTAGTTTTATCTTTTCATCTTAGATTCTTTTTGGAACATCCAGAATTAGTTCGAAAAAAAAATGTCACTTGTTCCCACGAGGTTTCTGATAGAGGAACGGTTATGTTCTATTTTTATTAATACACACAACCATATACAAATCGCGGATATGCCATAACTGCCGGGTTTTGCATTGACTTAATGTTATACTCCTCTCCTATACAGTCTCAGAACTCAAAAACCTGGTTACACAGCCATATTTAAAACATATTTCTAACCAACGACGGAGCCTTAAAGTAGGCGTTTAACCTGCTAGAAATACAAGCGCAGACTCAAAAGGAAACATGCGTCCATTGCCCATTTTTACCTGAAATAAAGGAGGAATGATCTTAGCTTGAATACCTTTGATAAAAATGCGTCCATTGCCCATTTTTACCTGAAATAAAGGAGGAATGATCTTAGCTTGAATACCTTTGATAAAAGGTCTACTCAAACAAGGTTGACCTGGGGCTAAACAACATCAACACCAATTTAAACATTTCTTTATTTCCTGGTGACTAGTGGCCTAGTGGTTAGGGTGCTGCAGTCACGAACGTAAAGTTGTGGTTTCGATTCTCGGACCGGAAGGTGCGTTGTGTTCTTGAGCAAAGCACTTCATTTCATGTTGCTCCAGTCCAGTCAGCTATAAATGAGTAACCCTGCGACGCATTGGCGTCCCGTTTAAGGGGATTATTCTGATCTTGGTCATTTATACGTCATGGAAACCAGGTAACTGGCTGTATAAGTCCCAGAACGCAAGGGGTAGTAATGTCCAGATGTTGATGAAGACGATAATGTTAACGGTAAATAAAAGTAAAGTAACAGGTAAGCATTTGGTGTTTTGGTTTCAGTTTCTTTTTGAATCCATTCACTATTGTACTGAGGCCAGTAATACCGTTGTGAATAGCAGGAACATTACAATTCTATTTCGCCTTCTCTTAGAATGCAAAGCCTCTGTACATCGTCATGAAATAACTTCGTGTTGACTACTTGAATAGTGCCTTTTGTAAAATGTGTTCTTCCACCTTACCCTGAACGATGAGGAAAGCCTTTATGTCGTTGCTCAACTTGCTAGTTAGAGAAGTTATATCACCAATTACACCCTACCGCCTAAAAAAAAGAAAAGAATACATTGGATAATGATGTCCTGTAGACACTATTTTTTATCTTTTACGTGTTTCAGTCATTAGACCGTGGCCATGTTGGGATTACCATCTTGAAGGGTTTAGTCGAACAAAGCTACCCCAGTACTTATTTTCAAGTCTGGTACTTGATTTGTATTACCAAACTGCATCGGCCTGAGAAGTGGTGGTGACAAGCACAATAACACACACAGATATATATATATATATATATATATATATATAACCTATGTAGCAGGTATATAAACAGGGTAAATTTAACAATTTCTCCTTAGATTAGAACCAACGATAACAGACTTAACCGATTTTCTAAACTTATTGGGATCTCATCAGCGGTGTCTACATTATTCTGACAAATCTCAGAGAAATAAGTTAACTAATCTCTTTATATATTCAACAAATCCTGTAGCTACAGAGAACCGGGGCTACTAATTGGCATATCATTAGCGTTTAATATTATTTAATATCAGGGGCCTAGGTGTGGTTGTGTGGTAAGAAGTTTACCTCCCAACCTCATGGTCCTGGGTTCAGTCCCACAGCGTGGCACCTCGAGGAAGTGTCTTCTACCATAGCCCAAGGTTGACAAATGCCTTGTAGCGGATTTGGTAGATGGAAACTGAAAGCAACCCCGTATGTGTGTGTGTGTTTGTGTTTGTTTCTTCCCTCCCCTACCGCTTGACAACGGAAGAAATTCACCAAAGTGGCACGCAAGAGGACTGAACCTGAAGTCATATGGTTGCAAAGTGAGCTTCTTAACCACATTGCCATGCCTGCGATCTATGTCTAAATCTCAAAGACAAAACAGTTGCAGCTTGGAACACTGTTGATCATAGCTCTGTTTAGAAGAAGATCGACACGTGGCTAAACAACAGCAACAGCAATAAAAATAAAACAAACAAGCAAATATACAAACTACAACATCAAAAACAACAGCATCGAAGCAAGAATACTCTTCGTGTTGTCATTCGGCGTGTCAGTCCGGGCCAAACTTCAGCGTCTCTTTCTCATTCAATAAATGTACATTTCCGTACAATGTTTATGTGGTGTCGTTATGCTGTTAGCTTACTATTACGGCAGTAGTCAACGCCAGACTCTTACGCCTCTATAGTCTTTGTGTTAACAGATAATTAACAAAAAAAAGAAACGAATATAATTTACCCCACTTTCTCATATTTACCAAGAACATTTTTTTTTTCAGATTTCAAGTTTTTATTTTCTCTTAGTTTTGAATTCTACTGCTATAAATCTATTGAACTAACATATCGTATCGCAGTGAAGTTTGACATCAGCGCTGCAATGTATTCAAAGCTAAAACACTTCACTTTTAATTACCTCAAACTATGCTGTAAGAAGTGCCATAGATGAGGAGGGCTCATTAATGAAAAAACAAACAAACAAAAAATGTTGAGAAGTACTGTATGTAGAGTGAGTGCTTTATTAGTTTAAAATATCAAGTGCAAATAGCGCACAATAGGTACAGTTTGGAAACGGATGAAGCTGACTTCTATCTAGATGCATTTTATATAGACCAGAAGTGGAGAAATCCCCGCCCGCGGGGAAAAATGTGCCGCAGGCTGGTATACTCGTATGCACAACATATAGTAAAGTTTTCAATTATAAAATTTATACAATATTCGTATGTCTATTTGCGATTATATGTCGCGTTTCCATAACGACTTAAAACGGTCAGACACGAACAGAAATCATCCGGTAATCGCCATTTGAATGGAAATTTTGTTTTCACTATAAAACACATATTGCTAGGTTTGTACCCCACATCCTTAAGACCCAACATCACTCTAGCTGAAAAATATACAATACATCATAAGTAAAATAAACGTCTTAAAACTGGCAGAATCGTTAGCACACCGGGCGAAATGCTTAGCGGTATTTCGACTGCCATTACGTTCTGAGTTCAAATTCCGCCGAGGTCGCCTTTACCGTTCATCCTTTTGGGGTCGATTAAATAAGTACCAGTTACGCACTGGGGTCGATGTAATCGACTTAATCTCTTTGTTTGCCCCCTCTATGTTTA
>NC_068981.1:132795949-132797257 GCF_001194135.2 Octopus bimaculoides
CCCCCCCCCCCGCTGTGGGCAATAAAGAAATAAATATAAACGTCCTAAATTCAGTGGCGGCGTTAATGAAGATGTTACGCGTTAATTTAACGTCTTAAACTTATCTTGACTAATGTATGTCTAATTATATATACAAGATTTACACGGATATACGAGTTAGAACTTGCGATCTGCCCATGGACCTTTTTCTTTATAAATTTTTGCCCGCCGCAACTAAAAAGATTCCCCACCCCTGATGTAGACCAATGATTCTCAATCATTTTTTTTTTTCCTTGTTGACCTTTTTGATTCCTATTTTATCCGAATGGATTTTCGTAGCCATATGATGTTTAAACAGTCATTTTATTATTTTTTTTATAATTAAATATTATTAGGAATTGTGTTAAAAAAATTGTCAAAATATTGTGCGTCTTGTCGAAGTATAACCAATTTTTCTTCACAAACTTTAACAACAAAATCTTGTATGAACCCTCAAGGGCTGTATGAACCCCCAAGCGCCATATGAACCCCTAAGGGGTCTCAAACGAAAGCGACCCACTTTCAGTTATACTGCCTATTGCGTTCACTCTTTTACTTGTTTCAGTTAAAGGACTGCGGCCATGCTTGAGTTTCGCCCAATCAAATTAACTCCAGTACTTAAATTTAAGCCTGATACTTATTTTTTCGGTCTCTGTTTTGCCGAACTGCTATATTGCAGTGAAGTAAACAAATTAACACAGGTTATCAACACACATTTATTAACAAACGGCAGAAGTTAGAGTAACTCACGGGCTGAGAGTTTCGTGTATTGGCACTTATCAGATATGTATTTGTGTGTGTGTGTGTGTGTGTGTGTGTGTATACACAAGATGTTCGGGCTAAATTTGACGGTTTTTTATGTCTATATATGTGACAACAGGAGTTCCTTGTCATACCACCGGTAAGAGTCAGAAGTGGTTGTCGGAGAATTTCAACGGTTTCGATTCCCAGACCGGGCGTTGTGAGTGTTCATTGAGCGAAAACACCTAACGTTCCACGAGGCTCCGGCAGGGGATGGTGGCGAACCCTGCTCTACTCTTCCACCACAACTTTCTCTCTACTCTTACTTCCTGTTTCTGTTGTGCCTGTAATTCAATGGGTCAGCCTTGTCACACTGTGTCACGCTGAATATCCCCCGAGAACTACGTTAAGGGTACACGTGTCTGTGGCGTGCTCAGCCATTTGCACGTTAATTTCACGAGCAGGCTGTTCCGTTGATTGGATCAACTGGAACCCTCGACGTCGTAAGCGACGGAGTGCCAACAACAGAAGCTGAGGGTGGTTACTTTG
>NC_068981.1:132798615-132800878 GCF_001194135.2 Octopus bimaculoides
GAAGGCTTCAGAATTTTACTCTATCACGTGACCTTATTAGGGGCCGTGATTGGTCAGTTTGCGTTCTGGCGGGAACGGTTCGAAGAAGTTGCCGATTCGAATAATGATCAGTCACGTGATGGACAAGGAATGGGTTCTCTACTACGCTCGCATTTATTTATATTTAAATGAGAAGATTGTATGTAATGGCGATAGTAGTTTGTATCTAATGGCGGGAGGTAGTTTCACTACATATATATATATATATATATATATATACACACATACATGGTGGGCTTCCGCACAGGTTTCTTCTACCAAATTCACTCACAAAGTATTGACCAGCCCTTGGCGAAAATAGAAAACACCCGCCAAGCTGCTAAATAAATGGGACTGAACCTTAAACTTCTTGATTGCAAAGCGAACGTCTTAACCACACAGCCATGCTGCGGTTATATTTATTTATTTATTTGTTCTTCTTTTTCCTCTCTTACTCTCAGAAATGGCTGATATTGTGGTTTATTACGTTAAACAAATCTACCCACTGCAGGTATATAATTAGAATAAACATGTTGGTTACTTAATCAATTAGTAAGTTGTACTTCGCAGTGAAACAATTGCATATAACTTACAACTGTTGTCTAAATATCGTCGAAGTGTGTCTTGTCTGGTATTTTTCTTACTCGCGTGCCATTTGCGCCTGCTTATGCTTTTGTTGCTTCTGTAAAGGAGGGTGAGTGGAAGCTGTAAAAAACGACTATGGTGGAGCATTTATGTTTGTTTAATTTTTTTGCGGTGGTGTATGTGTGTGTGTGCTGTGTGTATGCGTGTTGCGTGTATGCGGAAGAAAAACAGTCTGTGCATAACCGAGGCAAGGAGTGTTTTAACGATGACAAATAAGGACAGTCATATAACTGTATAGAAAATAGGCAAATCAATTGTAATCCTTATCTGACTTTTCTCTCTCTTTAACAAAGATCATCTCTAAATCAAATATAATCAGATCAATATACATTTACTGAAAGCAGTTAAGAACAATTCTGTTTTATTCTGTTAGTCAACACAGAACTGTTTTCATCAGGTATAAATAATAATAAAAAAAACATCTATATTATTTGAACGAATTTTTAAAAATAGCACCGTTGATTGAGACATCCATTAACGAACAGATGATGAACTCTATTAAACCTTATCTCAAGCAACACGAGGTAATCTCTACGTGGTTGCCCATCCCGTTAAAAATAGCAACCAACCGCCTTAAAAAAACGCCACCTCAAACCCCCGGATAATCAAGGCTGGAATGTCTTTGATAAATAAGGTCTATCTGATCAGGGTTAAGCTGGGATCTTTTCCCTTTGAACAGCACATCGAGAAAATAATTTTTTGTAACTAAACACTTTCAAACTTCGGACACTGGTAGAATGTGTCATATAAAACATCTTTTACTCTTAGTGGTGTTGAGAAAATTTTATATTTTCAAAGTTATTTCGTGTTAAAGTTGTTGTATTTCGGTAATTTCAACCAATCAATGGCGTGTATTCAGCTGAATAAAATTACAGCTGTTGTTTGCCAACAACAATTTCTGGCGGTCTACATTTCGTTTGTCACTGTTATTTATGACATATTTCATCTCAGTTACGTTTGTTTGAATAAACTAGTGTATCTGAAGCATGTTTACTTCATGACACCACCACAATCGTTCGTGTATTTCTACTGCTTTTAGTTTTTTTTTCCTGTTTTTCAGCTACTATTTTCGAAAAAGACATTTCCCCCACTCCAGTTTCTTCATTTTTCACATTTTTCCGTAACTCTAACTCTAACCCCAACCCTAAACCTAAAACCCTACCCTAACTCTAAAACCCTAACCCTAATCCTAAAACCCTAACCCTAACTTTAAAACCCTAATCCTAACGCTAAAACCCTAACCCTAACTCTAAAACCCTATCCCTAACCTTAAGACCCTAACCCTAACTCTAAAATGAGTTCATCATCGCTATAGTCGTCGTCGTCATCTACTACTACTACTACTACTACTACTACTACTACTACTACTACTACTACTACTATTACTGCTGCTGCTGCTACTGTTGTTGTTCGCGATTTAGGCACAAGGCCAGCGGTCTTGAAGGGAGAGTGTTAGCCGATACCATTGATCCCCATTACTTGACTGATACGTTTTTTTATCGGCCCCGGATGGATGAAAGGCAAAGTTGGCTTCGATTGAGGACTGGAAAAAGGACCTGAAGGACAGGGTCCTGGCTCGAGACCATATCCTATCAAAAAA
>NC_068981.1:132801318-132802986 GCF_001194135.2 Octopus bimaculoides
CACGTACTCTACAAAAATGTACTAATTCTTCATTTTAATGTTAAATTGTTTATATTATAACCTGACATAAAAACAAACGTTACTACATACACGCGCGCGCACACACAAACATATACACGCACACACACACAAACATACACTCTCTTTCATACATGTAAGGTTGGAATAATTTAGAGCGGCAGGAAATTTTAATGCATAAAAATGGGTTTTGGGCGGAAAAAACAACACAGAACTGGTAAATTGTGATAGCTGCTACTTGCGGTTTGCTAATGGAAAACATTAAAGTAATTATGACTAAATGTAGGGGGGATTGTATCCCAGCTCAAAATATGTTAAAATAGCAAGGATTGGTTGAACAAACCCATTTGAACCATTTCTTCATCGTATTAAATATCAATTTTAAATTTTGGCTCAAGGCCAGGAATTTCGGGGAAGGGGTTAAGTCTATTATAATCGACCTCTGTGTTCAACTGGTATTTATTTTATCGACACCGAAAGGATGAAAGGCAAAATCGACCTCAGTGGGATTTGAACTCAGGACGTGAAGACGGACGAAAAATCGCTAAGCGTTTTGCCCAACATGCTAACAATTCTTCCAGCTCGCTGTCTTAAAGATTGCGTGAAATTCGGGTGTTAAGGATGTCAAGTGTTCTCCAATGTAAGTATATTTGTGTATGTAACCGAAACACCACTTGCCTTTTATATCATTTGTATCACACCATTCTCAAATAACTCGTACTAAACACTGCCTCTGAAATAATGGAAGAAAAGTACTAGATACCATGCACTGCTTCATACACGAACTTTCACTCCGAAGGACAGACAGAAAATATCACACACACACACACACACGCTCGCACGCACGCACGCACGCACGCACGCACAGAGAGAGAGAGAGAGAGAGAGAGAGTTTGTGAGTTTAATATATATTAATGAGTAAATAGTGTTTTTATTATTAACTTTTGAATAATGAAATAATGTATTCCACTCATAATTATTATTATATTATTCGTTAAATTAAATTCAATCGTGTTTTGTTTTCGAGAGAATTGAATATAAAAAAGCTTTCACTTTTTTTTTTATTATAGTAGTAACAAAGGAAGATTGGTGGCATTATTATTTGTATGGACTTAAAGATTAGTCGCTGTTTCGTATATAATTTAGTTATTGTAGGTTTACCATTAATACCGATACAAATGTACATAGATTTATGTGTTTCTTTGTTGTAGTTTATTTTTAAAGTTAGTGTTTAACCCTGCTTATATTTAGATTGAATGAATGTGGTTATTAAGCTTTGACTTTTATATAATACTATGGAAGACTGTAGGGAATATTTTTTTTGTATGACTTAACAATTTGGTCGCTGTTTTGTTACATATTTAGGAGTTGGTTATAGATTTACTTATTGAATTTATTTACCAA
This sequence comes from Octopus bimaculoides, assembly GCF_001194135.2. Lineage (NCBI taxonomy): Eukaryota > Metazoa > Mollusca > Cephalopoda > Octopoda > Octopodidae > Octopus > Octopus bimaculoides. Next base: position 132,802,741 of record NC_068981.1, read on the forward strand.
TACTGTTGTACATGGGTTAAATGTGTTTGAAAGTTGTGGTTTCTTTGGTATGTTTGTTCCTAAACAACACTTATTTTAGTGCTGTTGACACCACCGGATTGAATGGTACTGCCCAGGTGTCGAAACCATAATGATATCCGAGGGGCAGCTGACGATGGAGGTATGTTGGATTGTTGGTATGGCTATTTTTGTATATGTGGAATAGTATTATAACACATCCTTTTGGTATGTATGTATGTTTATATA
>NC_068981.1:132804296-132805708 GCF_001194135.2 Octopus bimaculoides
ATATCTTCTTTTCCAGTGAAATTCTTCACTGATATCGAAAAGGTGAAAACAAGCAAATATATATATATATATATATATATATCTTCACACACGCCAGCTCAATTTGAATCGTTCTCAGTCGAAAGACGCCTGTTGTTATTTCTTGTTGTTGAATTCGTAAATGTGTAACATGTTCTTTGTTTTTTGTTTGCTTTTTTTTTCGTCTTTGTTGCCGTACACATTCACCAGCTTTCTTACAAAGGGGTTTAATGCTCTTAGTTTAGACTTTTCTGGGGACAACCAGATCGAACCATTTCAAGTGTAACTGTCCGAAATGGTTGTGACTTCTGGTACTTGACTGATGAAAGAAAGCCAAGAATGACCCATCTTTTTTGCCTGTCCTAATTGTTGTTTCTCTTGTCCGCCTTTGTGTCGTCTATCTGTCCGAAGGTTTTATTGACCTCTATTGCGTTTTTGTTCCATTTATACATACATACATACATACATACACATACACACACACACACAGCTTCTTTCTACCCTTTGTCCAAGATACCGCGCAATGGGATTGAACGCGAAGCCACTTGGTTGCGAAGCGAACTTCTTAATCCAAAAGCTATCTTTGCATGCCTACATTGAAATCTATCAGTGGTGTCGCATTCGCTATTATGATATTTGAAACATTCCTCAGACTCTGGGTTCATTCGTTAGTGTGTTTGATTAGTATGGAGAAAGAGTCACGAATTCGAATCTCTGATGGTTTGATCTTCAAAGCCCTTGTATCCATGGGAAATCTGTCCTGTTGCAGGGACATTCCGCTACTACAGTCTGTCTTGGTCCACCCTGACGCGTTCTTTCAATGCGTGATGGGCGATGAGGAGTATTGGTAGGCTTTGAATCCTCAAGCGGAATTTGAACCACCCTAGATAGGTACCATATTTACAAATTGCCGAAGGGACAAAAAGTAGATTTAAGTTCGAGTGAACTTGAGTTCAGAAACTCAGAATCAGAACGAATAGAGCAAAGCGTTCTGTCATTTAACAATCTTGACAATTCGCCGCTTATAGCGCTTCGTACATGCATGCATGCATGCATACATACATATACACGCTGCCTACAGCAGTATGTATGCATAATTTTTCTTTGAGTTTTATTGAAGTTCTTCTTGAGAGAGTTCAAGCCGGTTGCTAACAAAGCAGCCAGAGATTTTGAGTTAAGAGAGTTCCCGGTGTTTGTAAATTCGTGGTCGATGTGTTGGTTGAACTGTTAATGCATACACCTAAGTGTGTATGTATATGCATGCATGTAGGTATGTATGCATTTTTGTATCTATCTATCTGTCTGTCTGTCTAATATTTATTATTATTTGTTTTATATATATATATATATATATATATATATATATATATATATAAAGTGTAGTATATTGCCAC
>NC_068981.1:132806080-132811080 GCF_001194135.2 Octopus bimaculoides
ATATATATAATGCATATATATATATAAAGTATGTTCATGTATTGTTTTGCGTGCCGGTTTGCCATATATATATATATATATATATATATATATATATATGATTCGATCTCAGCACTATATATTACCAAGCGACATATATTTCTCGTTCATTCGGCGCTATGCAAGTGACCAGCTCACACACTCTCGCGATCTGTCATATCCAGGTAAGTGAAAGTGGACCAGGACAATTCAATACTAACAAAAAAAAAAAAAGAAAACAAAAAAAGACCTGCAATTGTGTCTATTTATTAATGGATTATAAAAACCTAAGACGTTTGTAGTAGAGCCTAACTTATGTACACTGCTATTGCGTTTGAGGATAAGAAGTGTGTGTGTGAGTATATGTAAACAAATATACGCAAGGAGTGTAGTTGCTTTCTACATACACGCATACATACATACACGCATACATGCATACATACATACATACATACATACATACACATGCATGCTCACACACACACACACATGCACACGCTATATATACTTGTACATATGCAAATAGGCAATCTTTCATTATTCGTTGCATAGGCAATATACACATACACATATGTATGTATGTATGTATGTATATATTTATACTGAAATAAATAGAGTACAATGCTTGCACATATGTGTCTCTCCTTGTCATAATTTTCTTTTATATACAAGTATATATAATCTTCGTTTTTTTTTTTAATCGTACAAAAGGGCAGAGAGTTTCGTGTATGGTATTTATCAAACTTCTCGGCCAATAAGTCACTTTCTTCTAATTATATAAGATCTTATTTTCCCTGCAGGTTCTGTTTGACTAAAACCTGTACAAATATATAATTATAATCTGCATTTCTTAATGCTTGTGTTTAAAACTTTGTCTCAGTTTTTCGTCCAGGCGTCTTTTTATGTCTAGGCTCCTGTTTATTTCAGTTTGCTAAACGTCATGCTTTCTTTCTTTCTCTTGCTTTTTTTTTTCCTTGTTTAAAATCACACCGATTAATATAGAGGTGGCTTTAACAGTAATCCTGTTTCTTTATTATACTATAAATATATAACGACGTAAATGTAAGCACATAAAACGAAAAAGTTTAGTGTTCCAGGGCGCTCGTATGTATGTATGTATGTGTGGGGGTATGTGTATGTATCGGTGTGTTTGTGTATTATATAAATGTGTGCATGCTTTGGTGTGTGATTGACTTTTTGATTTTAATGGTTCGATATGAACCTTCATTATCTTTTCTTTTTAACCTTGTGTTCCTACTCTGTGTGTATGTGTGTGCGTGTGTGTGTGTGTGTATATATATATATATATATACACGAAGGTCTTTGCGTGTGTGTGTGTGTTCTTGTTTCTGTATCTCGCTCATAAACACATCAGGGTCATTGGCAGACACGTTTAAGCGTCGAGCAACATGTTTTGCAGTACTTAATTACATACCTTTTTATATCTTGAGTTCAAATCCTGTTGAAGTTTTACTTCGATATTCAACCTTTTGGGATCGATAAAGGACAACATTGGTCGAATGACACTGAGAAACGATACTGTTGGAAGATTTTCAAATCGTTGTGATCTGCAATCGACGCTTGATGGAAAGAATGTCCTGCAATGTATATTGGTGATATGTTGAGGCTTTATGTAAGAATGATTTTCCCTTATATATTTACTATTTAATATCACAATGAAATTAGACTAGATTTTAACTTAGTGCATATTCTCACCTGTAGGCATATTATCGACCTGTCTATTTATGATTCGGTTGTCTATGTCTCGGTTAGTCTATGTGTTGAACTGATCTTAAAACGGATTAGATTCAAGCACGAAAAGCGAAACTTAGCAATGAACTTGGCTCGTTCATCACCAACACTCTCGTCATTATCATCATTTATATCTAAACTATGCGGTAGATATCTTTCTATTTAAAAGTCCCAACGCTTTATCAAAACCTGCCCTAACTGCATCCTTCTTAACCTTTTATTTAGCAATGTCTTAATGATTTTGTTTATGACGATAAAGAACGGCATTGTTTGTTCGCTTGTTTACTTCTTAAACTCGTATTATCATCCTACATGGATCAAACCTATGATCAAAGGCGTTCCAGCCATGACAATCCTGTCATATATTTAGACACTGCATTTAAAACCACAACGTGGCCTTCCCTTTTTAAGACGACAAGATGTGATTTGAGGGCGACTGCTATATTTTAGCAGGCTTAGTGAGAGCGTGAGAGATTATCGTTTTTGCTCGAGATGTTTCTTTGCACCCAGATTTGCTCTGACTGGGCTGACCTATGGTCAAAGACGTTCTAGCCGTGACCATCCTGTCTTTTCCCCCCAAACAGTAAGTACATCTGGGATCCATTGTCCATTGTGTCCTTTGCTAAGACAGTAAGGTATAATTTCGGAGGAATCGGCGGATCTATTTTAAAACGGGGGCCACATTTTTCATTAATGTTTTACGTAGTGTTTTTGGTACGGAAAGACTTTCAAACTTCGTATACTTATCTATTTTGTGTTATAGAACAGAAAAATATTTTTGTATTCGAATTTATTTCATGTAAAAAATTGTCTTATTTCGATAATTTCAACCATTCACTGACAAGTATTCAGTTGTTTATATTTACTCCTTTGGCTGATTAAGCGATGTAAAGCGTATTTAATCTCCATACCTTCGTTTTATTTGCTTTTTTCATTTTAAATTTGCTTTAACCCTAACCCTAACCCTAACCCTAACCCTACGGTTAGGGTTAGGGTTAATTGTTTCAGAATCGTTTGTTTATGTAGTCGGCACTTAATGTATATCGGCTGAATGGACGTCAGTGATTGGTTGAAATTACAGAAATACGACAACTTTAACATGGAATAACTTATGGATTTCTTTTTTTTTAAAGAAGACTAAGAGAAAAAGATGTTTTATATGACACATTCTACCAGTGTTCCAAGTTTCAAAGTGTTTCGTTAATGAAAAATGTGGCCCCCGTTTTAAAAAAGATCCGAATCATCATTTTCATCATCATCATCATTTTCATCATCATCATCATTTTCATGTCGATATTTCCATAACTGTATGTGTCAAACAGGCTTTGTTAAGGCAGATCTTCTATAGCCAGATGACTTTCCTGTCGACAACCCTACATGTTTCCAAGCAATGTGATATCTATCCATAGCGGCATTTCGTCTGTCTTTATGTTCTGAGTTCAAATTCCACCGAGATCGACTTTGCCTTTCATCCTCTTGGGGGGTCGATAAATTAAGTACCAGTTGCAACCTGGGGTCGATCTAATCGACTGGCCACCTCCTCAAAATTTCGGGCCTTGTGCCTAATGTAGAAAAGAATATTTATCCATAGCAAGACATATTTTTCATGAAAGATTTGAAATAAATGACATCACTATTTTGAAGGTGATGCTCTCAAAGCCATTACAAGATATCAAGATAAGGGACATGCTTGGACACACACACACACACACACACACACACACATACATACACACAAAACCGCTTCTTTTATTTACATTATTTATATTCGACAGATATTTGTCCTCATCTTGTTTGTTGTTAACACAACGTTTCGGCTGATATACTCTCCAGCCTTCTCCAGGTGTCTTGGAGGAAATTTTGAACCTGGGTTCTCATTCCTAAGGTATTTTTCGATGTTATTATTATTATCATTATTAGTAGTAATATTCAGGTCACTGCTTGGAATTGAACTTGGAATCATCTCTTAAATATAGAACCGCTTCTTTTAGTTTTCACCTACCAAATCCTCTCACAAGGCTTTAGTTGACTTGGTGCTATAGAGATGATGCTTGCCTTAGTTGTCATGCCAACCCTCACCTGTTTCCAGACTCATTTTCAAAGGAGATTGGAAACAAAGGATACTGCCTGTCTAACAGTATTGTTCGTTTACAATTATCACTTCTTTTCAAACTTCTCTTAAGTGAAGCACTACAATTGGATGTGATTATTATTAGCAGATCAAACAAGGTGGTGAGCTGGCAGAATTGTTAGCGCGCCGGGCGAAATGCTTAGCGGTATTTCACCCATTGCTACGTTCTGAGTTCAAATTCCACCGAAGTCAACTTTATCTTTCATCCTTTTGGGGTCAATTAAATAAGTATACGTTATGCACTGGGTTTGATGCAATTGACTTAATCCCCACCCCAAGCTGCCCTTGTGGCAAAAATTTGAAATCATTATTAGCAGATCAAACTACCACATTGAGCTGAGGTGAGAAACATTTTTGTACTAGCAATGCATTATGAGTCCATATGTACCAGGAGTGCATTACAAGTCCATAAGTACTAGGAGTGCATCATGGGTCCATATGTACTAGGAGTGTATTACAAGTCCATATGTACTAGGAGTGCATTACAAGTCCATAAGCACTAGGAGTGCATCACGAGTCCATATGTACTAGGAGTGCATCACAAGTCCATAAGAATCTGTTGGAGGTACATCTGTAATGAGAAAAATAATGTACCTTCATTTTATTGTAGTACAGATACAGGCATGACTGTGCAGGTGTCAGCATTGCTGTATAGGTGCCAGTATAGCTGTGTAGTAAAGGCGTGTGTTTGTTTGTGTGGTGTGTGCGGATGCTGGTGTCTTTGCATTGATACTAATTTGAATAATAGTGATGTTATGTTTAAATCTCCTTTAAACAATGTGTCCTGTACTTCATTATTGCAACATATAAAAAAACCATTTGAATAAAATAACTTACTTAAAAATAAACGAGAATTGGCAATAAGAAAGGTCTCCAGCTGTAGAATACTACCATAAGGACACAGATATTGTGTCATATAGCCAGCTGGAAATGATATTTCCTTGGGCTAGACAACAGTAACAATCGTCCCTTCCAGGACAGCCACCTTATGTTGACAAATAAACAGTTTTTACTTTAAAGAACTATTACTGAATATCTCTCTTTGAGAGAGTTAGAAATAATAATGTTTCTATCCCCTCTCGTTCTTCCTCTTTACTAC
>NC_068981.1:132813690-132821018 GCF_001194135.2 Octopus bimaculoides
TATATATATATATATATATATATATATATATATATATATATATGTTATATATGTATGTATGTATATATATATATATATATAATATATATATATATATATGTGTGTGTATATATATATATATTTATATAAATATATGTGTATGTGTATATATATATATTTATATATATATGTGTGTATATATATATATTTATATATATGTATGTGTATATATATTTATATATGTATGTATGTATGTATGTATGTTTGTATGTGTTTGTATCCCTGTAACTTAATGATTCTGTAAAAAAATATGTACCAGGCTTTAAAAAAATTTAAGCACTGAGCTTGATTAATTCAATTATAAATTCTTCAAGCAGAAGCCCCAGCATGGCCATGGTCTAATCACTGAAACAAGAATAGATAGAAGGTATATTTGTATGTATATATATATATAGGCGCAAGAGTGACTGTGTGGTATGTAGCTTGCCTACCAACTACATGGTTCCAGTTCAGTCTCATTGCGTGGCACCTTGGGCAAGTGTCTTCTACTATAGCCTCGGACTGACCAAAGCCTGGAGTGGATTTGGTAGACGGAAACTGAAAGAAGCCCATCATATATGTATATATATATGTATGTGTTTGTATATGTCTATGGGACTGTGTTTGCCCTCCCTAACATCGCTTGACAACTGATGCTGGTGTGTCTACATCCTTGTAACCTAGCAGTTTGGCAAAATAGACCAATAGAGTAAGTACTAAGCTTACAAAGAATAAGTCCTGGGGCCGATTTGCATGTCTAAAGGCGGTGCTCCAGCATGGCTGCAGTCAAATGACTGAAACAAACAAATAAAAGAATACCTTTCACTCCCTCAATACTACTCCTTCTAGTAGAGGGGTCTTGTGCTGCATGTTACTTAATGACCTTGCTGCTGCTGGTGCCATATAAAAAGCACCCAATCCACTCAAGAGAGTGGTTGGCATCAGAAAGAGCATCCGGCTGTAGAAAGCATGCCAAAGTAGACAGTAGAGCTTGATGTAGTCTCCTGACTTGCCTCTTCCTACCAAACCACCCTACACACATGAAATAATGATGATGATGATGTATGCACACACACACACACACACACACAAATATTTGTATATAAATACACATACACACACACACACATATATATATACTCATACATATATACACACACAAGCACACACATGCGCCGCGCGCGTGCACACACACACACACACACACAAATATTTGTATATAAATACACATACACACACACATATATATATATATATATATATATATATATACTCATACATATATACACACACACGCCCCACACATGCGTGCGCATGCACGCACACACACACATACACACACAATCGGTTTCCATGTATTTTTCAGTGTTAGCATGTGTTGGAAGACTTATGTTAATTGATTCTACAGATAGAGTTTTAATCTTTCCTGTTTTCAAAGTCCTCTTTTAAGCCAACCAGTTTCCTAAGTGATGATCTGTGTCCTGTTTTTTTTAATTATTTTTCTTATTGTTATTATTATTTTGAATTCGGTATGCTGAGTAATGCATTCTCTGAGTATTTTATATAAAAGCTATGACGTATTTTTTTACTGCAATTTAATTCTGTAAGCATTAACCTTTCTCAAAATGCATCACTTGTGCATTTGCAAGAAGCTGCACTCACATAAGAATTTCATGACTAGAAAACCTTGTGAGATTCCTATTAGCTCTAATTTATTATATACAGTTTGAATATTTGCTATTACCACCAAGATCTACACCTGTGGCCGGCTTCACCTTGGCTCACGCTATAAGACAAAGGTGAGAAAATATTGAGTTTTTCTCACGTTGAAATTATTTTTCTAGCTAGTTGAAACATATTTGCTGTACTTTGCACAAGAGGTCACAGGAAAGGAATGTTGATTAAATGCTTTTAATTTTGTTGTTGTTGTTGCCATTCAGCTCCAGGTCAGCTTACATCAAAGGCATTTCATCTGTGATCATCCCTAGTTTTTGTACATCCAATCTGTCCTTCCTTCCTTAAGACAATAAGATGTGATATGAGAGAGAGATTTGGCTGATATTTCTAACAGGTTGAGCTATGGCTAGAGGTTCCCTTGTTGGTTTATTGTGACATAAATAAAATTCAGAGCTGCTGCCTAGAAACTATGTTAACTGAATACGCTAAGGTAGTTGTTTGACCTAATTTCTTTTGAAAAATCTGTTAATGAGTTTTCAGGGCTCAGACATGGCTGTGTGATTAAGAATCTTGTTTTGCAACCACATGGTTTCAGGTTCATTCCTTGGATAAGTATCTTCTACAATAGCCTTGAGTCAACCAGTGCCTTGTGAGTGAATTTCTTTGTTTGATAGAAAGTTTGTGGAAGCCTATTGTACATATGTATGTGTCTTTCTGTATGTGTTTGTCCCCCACCAAATGGTGTTAGTTTGCTTGCATCCCTGTAACTTAGCAGCTTGGCAATAGAGAATCATAGAATAAGTGCCATACTTAAAAATAAGTACTAGGATTGATTTGTTTGACTAAACCCACCAATTTGGTCCTTAGCATGGCTGCAATCCATTGACAGAGACAAGTATATGATAAAAGGATGAGTGAATGCCAACTTCAAGATTGATGAGACTAAACCACTTGCTACAGAAGGTACTGTCAGTGTCATAGTAGAAGGAGAACAATTGGAACTAGTTACTATATTTAAAAGTACCTTCCATCTTTCACATATAGAATAAAGAAAAACTCAGCTACATCATTACATATTGGTTTCAAATTTTGGTACAAGACAAGTAATTTAATTTCAGAGGAAGAGTAAGTCAATTACACTGACCCCAGTACTCAACAGGTACTTACTTTATCGATTCTATAAGAATGAAAAGCAAACTCGACACTGGTGGAATTTGAACTCATAGTGTAAGTTGGATGAGATACTACGAAGCATTTTGCCTGGTGTGTTCATGATTCTGCCAGCTTGCCAAAGTAAAACTAACTTAGCATCATCAGTCTTTGGTCTCTGTTATTAGTGTGTTTAGTAACAACAGATCATTTGTTTCATCATTATCATGGTTTTGACATCTACTTTATGTGCTTGCATGGGCAGACAGGGTCTTATTGTGGCAGATTTTCTACAGCCAGATGCCCTTCCTGTCACCAATTGTCACCTGTTTTCAAACAAGGTAATATTTCCCCATGGCCAGATATGTCTCAGCAGAATATTGGAAATGGATGACACTGCTTGTATGATAGTGACACTCATTTACAACTATCAAGGGATGTCAAAACATGGTAGCACAAACACACACACACTCACATACACACATGTGCATCTATACAATGGGTGATGTCAAGGCAGTGCATGCACACACGTATACATATATACATTCACACACTCACTGACACACACACACACACACACTCACACACAGTTGCATATATATGATGGGCTTCTTTCAGATTCCATTCAGCAAATCCACTCACAAAGCTGCGATTGGCATGGAGCTATACAAGAAGACACTTACCCATGATGTCATGCAGTGAGAGTGGACCTGAAACCATGAGGCTGGGAAACAAACTTCCTACCTATTCCACCATGGATGCACCTATCCACACTCATTACACATCAAAAGCTTTGTCTTGATCATCTCTGTCATTAGCATCAAATTTCTCTTAAGAGCGATTTAGAGATGTTAGACACTTTGCAAATGGAATGCCTTTGCTGGATCCTTGAAGTATTTCAGTTTGATTGTCTTTGGAATGACCATATTGAATGAGCGTGCTTTTGCCAGCTATTTCTGAAATAGTTCAGAAATAGTTCAGAAAAGCAAACAATAACAGCAATAAAGAGAATCAGTTATTAAGTTGTGTGTGGAAAAGGTGACGGTATTAACATTTTGAGCTAAAGCCCTTTATCAAGACAGAAAAAAAGAAATTGAAATATAGCGAGCAAACAGTGAGAGAAAAATTTACACTCCTCTCTCTTTGACTGGGTAACTATGTATTTCCTCTACAGCAAAACACCTGTTTCTGTCCCTCTGTCACACTCTAACTTTTCATCATCTGGCATAAGATCACCTCTGCCAATGCCATGTTCCCTCTCAAAGCATCTTTGTCTTGCAAGTTATTTGGTGATCCTGTCAGTGCTGGTGCCATGTCAAAAACGTCCAGTACACACTGTAACGTCATTGGCATTTGGAAGGGTATCCAGCTGTAAAAAAAAAACATGCTAAAACTGACCTCACCTATGCTGATGGCACGTAAAAAAAGCACCGAGTCCAGTCTGTGGAGTGGTTGGTGTTAGGAAGGGCATCCAGCCATAAAAAAAAAACATGCCAAAACAGACAGGGAAGCATGGTGCAGTCTTCTGTCTAGCCAGTTCCTGTCAAACCGTCCAACCCATGCCAACATGGAAAGTAGATGTTAAATGATGATGATGATGATGATAACGACGTTGTTTGTAAGTTGTTAATGAAGGATAATGGTAATGGGTGTGTGGTTTCTAGTGATGGAGGAGAGTAGAGAAGGATGATGAGTAACTATGGTCAAGTGTGAAAGGAAAAAGAAAGTGTGTGTGTGAGTGTGTGTGTGTGTTGAGGGTGAGAGTGATGGCAGAACAGCTGCAAGCAGTGATGTTAAGTATGTGTGTGTATCAAAGTATCATTGTGAGTGTGATATTTTATATGTGTGAGAGCAGGTGATTTGAATGAATAACTGTAGATAAGTGTGTGTGTGTGTGTGTGTGAATGTGTATGTGTGGCAGTATGTATGTGCAAATAAGTGGCTAGAAAGTTGAATGAGAAAGCTTGTGTGGATCTGACATTGACATTGTATATGTGTGTGAGCAAGTGAGTAAAAGTAATGACTACTGTGAGTGTGTGTAAATTGTGTGTGTACATGTGTGTGTGATAGGGAAGAAAAGGAGATGAGAATATGTCAGACGGATACTAGTTGAATACCAATTCGAACAAGAGTGGACATTGACCCCAATTTGAAAATTATTCATTATTCATTATTCATATTGGGTCATCCTAAAGGAGAAGTTGACAAAGAGCAAAATGATGTCAGGAGTGGTCAATGGAGTTAAAATGACATGAAGCAGGAGTAGATAGATGCCCCAGTGTCATTGCATCACCCATCAAACAAACTGCTGTCTGAACCAATTAGTCAACTTTTAACAAGTCTCGTTTGTATACCGGACATTATAAAGCTGGCATTTTATACAATAAATTGCATTCTTGAAAGTGTAAATGAAATGGTCAGTGTCTTTAAAAAGTGGACTTAGAACTATGCAGAATAGTGACCTTATAGACAAAAGAACAGATATTCGCAAACAGTTATTTCACTGTTATGATCATATGAATCATCATCATCATCATCTTCATTGTTATTGTCATCATCATCATCATCATCATCATCATCATCATCATCATCATCATCATCATCATCATCATCATTATCATCATCATCATCATCATCATCGTCGTCGTCGTCATCATCACCATCATTGTTTAACATCCACTTTTCCATGCTTGCATGGATCATATGAAATTTGTTGTGGCAAATTTTTCTGCAGCCAAATGCCCTTCTGGTAACTAAACTTCTCCTGTTTCCTAGCAGTGTAATATTTCTTCATGACTTGACATATTTTTGTGGAAGATTGGAAATGAACAGCATTGCTTGTATGATGGTAATTCCTTGTTTACAACTACCTCACAATGTCAGGATAGTGTACACACACATATATGATGGGCTTCTTTCAGTCTCCATCTACCAAATCTATTCACAAGGCATTAGTGAATTTGGGATCATAGTATAAAACACTTACCTAAGATGCTACATTGGGGAACTGAACCCACATGGTTGGGAAGCACATGGTGGGAGAGGGAAAGGTGAGAAGGTGTGGTTGGGAGGCAAACTTCTCAACCACACCTCCTCACCTTTCCCTCTCTTGGCTCATTGGAACATCAAGGATGTGACAGCTGGAAGGGAGAGGGCTGTACCAACTGTTAGATGCAACAACTTATTTTCAGCTGAGTTGGCTTATGATGTACCTTGCTCAAGGACACAATGCGCTGCATGGCCTGGGAATCAAACCTATGACCTTATGATCATGAACTCAGTATGCTTACCACTAGGTGATGCACCTTCACCAAAGCATATACAATTAATATATATGAAGGGATACAGGTAAGTTCCTGGCTTTGGGTAAAAGAAAATACAGGAGGATCAGTTAATTACAATTTTATTCAACATCGTGATGGCACCTGTGCTCAGCGTCGCCTTTCTGGCACTTGTGCCCGCAGCATGTGTAAGGGCTTTCGAGCAAGATCGTTGCCAGTGCCCCTGGACTGGCTCTTGTGCGGGTGGCACATAAAATACACCATTTTGAACGTGGCCGTTGCCAGTACCGCCTGACTGGCCTTCGTGCGGGTGACACGTAAAAGCACCTACTACACTCTTGGAGTGGTTGGCGTTAGGAAGGGCATCCAGCTATAGAAACTCTGCCAAATCAGATTGGAGCCTGGTGTAGCCATCAGGTTTCACCAGTCCTCAGTCAAATCGTCCAACCCATGCTAGCATGGAAAGCGGACGTTAAACGATGATGATGATGATGATGATGATGATATTCCCCTCTCAGATTCACACACTTATTGCAGTGATCCTTCAGTTCTTGTAAGCCCTGTAAAAGAACACAGAAGTTTGGATCTCCAATCAGGCCTTTCACAATACCCTTAAAGCCAGAAACTTTTCAGCACCCCCTTGTTTGCAGTTTTGCACCTCTTTCTGAAAATTGCCTTCAATTCTTTCTTTGTTATATTCAGTAAATACAATTTTATGCCTCCACATAATTTGTCAACCTCTGTCTCCTATGACTCTCATTAGCAAAATTATATCACTAGCCATCAGTATTTGGTAGAAATTACAAGTTTAGAAGATTGTGATATCTCAGATACATGATTCTAAAAGAAATGTTCCTTTTATATTTATTGTTGTTGTTGTTGTTGTTACTGCTGCTGCTGTTGCATGTGAAGTAATGCTTCTCTTATTGCGCTCTGAAAAACCATTCCCTGGAGACTTCTAAAGACATCTGTGCTGAACAGCTTTAGATAATGCAAGTTTTAAATATTCCATATGGACTGATGAAAGAGGGAAATATGTAGAAATTGGCATACAGAGAAAGAAAGATGGGGAGAGAAAGAAAGGGAAAGAAAGAGAGAGAGAGAGAGGGGTGAACAGAAAGAAAAGAATTAGAGTAGGAGGGAGAAAGAATGTGAAGGACTGGAAATTAAATTGTTGCATATATATATATATATATATATATA
>NC_068981.1:132821120-132824585 GCF_001194135.2 Octopus bimaculoides
AGAGAGAGAGAGAGAGAGAGAGAGAGAGAGAGAGAAGTTGAAAGTGAACTATAGAAAGGCTGAAACTAAACCATATTCCAATATTGAAAACACCTGACAGTATTATTGTAGCTTTGTTCTTAGTTAAGAATGAAATGAAATTTGTGAAGCTAGACAAATTCCACTTGATTAATTAAGTTTACTAATTTTGATCTATTAGGTAAACTAGTTAATTGCATAGAGGTATGTATAAGGAATGACTGTTGAAGTCACCCACTCAGATTTTATCTCTTGTCTTAGATACATGTTGATATCTTCTGCATAATCTTTATTCAATTATATCTTAGCCATTCTGTTATCTGTTTCAAAGCAGTATCTGTTTCAAATGTATTTGACCTGCTTTAAGCATTTAATTGCCTGATTGCATGATATGAAGTAAATCTTCACAGTAAAACATCCCTCCAGCAGGAACCCTTTGATTCTGGCTCACAGAAAAGTTAAGAATGGACGGGGATTTGAAGTAAAGCTCAATTTTGCTAGTAACATCTCTATTTTTTTGTTTGTTTTTGTATTTGTAACTTATATACTTTTCATTGAAGTGGTGGGACAGAGCCATATAAGCTTCCAAATCCCTTGTTGTCTAGTTGATGGAGATTGATTTAATAAGGTTAATATAATTAACATTCAATGATATATAAGCATGGCTGTGTGGTTAGGAAGTTTGCTTTCCAACCATGTGGTTTCCATTTCAATCCTACTGTGTGGCACCTTTGGCAAGTGTCTTCTACTATAGTCCCAGGCTGACAAATGCTTTGTAAGTGAAGTAGGTAGATTGAAATTGTGTGGAAACTTGTCATGGACATATTCCCTCTCTCTCTCTCTCTCTTTGGGAGAGAGGCACAAGCACATACAGAGACATATACACACATGGCAGTAACTTCCGCCTACCAAATTCAATCACAGAGCTTCGGTCGGCTATATATATATATATATATATATATATATATATATATATTAAACATAAGTTTCATAAACTGCAAAATATAAATATCTACACTACCACATTTGAAACGTACCTGTTATAACTCTTTATCTCAATTTGAATGTACGTGGGATTGAGGTAAATGCAGTAAAAATAGAGGGTCAGTGGGGCCCCATTTAAGCAGCCCTTCAGAAATTAAATCTCCTTACAATACTCCCTGGGAGTTCATGGTGTGGAATTCATTGTCATTGCTCTGATTTGGTCGCCAATGCCATATATTCAGTTTAAAATTCAGTAAAAATATGGGGGTCATTGAGGCCCTAATTAGGCAGCCCTTAAAAAAATAGTCCCCCCACCCCTTAGGACATTCTCTGGGATTAGGGAAATTGCTGGTTTGAGTTTCATTGTCCTTGCACCAATGGTCTAGGAGGAGTTAATGAACATAAAAACGTAACAGACAGAAAAACATCACTCAAATTTATAATAGGATATGTATGTATGTATGTGTGTTTGTGTGTGTGTGTGTGTGTGTGAGCATATACGTATTTGTGTGTGTTTGTGCTTGTCTCTCCTCCTCATTGTTTGACTATTGGTGTTGGTTTGCTTACATTCCTGTAACTTAGCAATTTGGTGAAAGAGACCAATAGAATAAGTATTAGACTTTGTAAAAATAAGAACTGGGGTCGGTTTGTTTGATTAAACCCTTCAGTCTGGTGCTTTAGTATGGTCACGGTCCAATGACTGGAAACAGGTGAAAGGTAAAAGATTTATATTGAACATAGCATAATTCCGTTTATGAAGGATCCAGAGATAGTCATAGCACAATTGACCCATGATAAAGTAGATCTAGGTGAGATGTAGTTTGACTGTGCCTAAAACAGGGGTGGGCAATTGTTTTGGCTCGGAGTCATTTTGAGAGGGCCATGGTTTGTGGAGGGCCACACTTTCTATAACTGATCGTATTCATTACTTAACATTACTTTTCATTTAATGTGCAGTGTAAATTACATAATAATAATAAATAAATAGGCGTAGGAGTGCCTGTGTGGTAAGTAGCTTGCTTACCAACCACATAGTTCCGGGTTCAGTCGCACTGCATGGCACTTTGGCCAAGTGCCTTCTACTATAGCCTCGGGCTGACCAAAGCCTTGTGAGTGGATTTGGTAGACGGAAACTGAAAGAAACCTGTCGTATATATGTGTCTATATATGTATGAGTGTATGTTTGTGTGTCTGTGTTTGTCACCCCAACATCACTTGACAACCGATGCTGGTGTGTTTAGGTCCCCGTAGCTTAGCGGTTCGGCAAAATAGACTGATAGAATAAGTACTAGGCTTACAAAGAATAAGTCCTGGGGTTAATTTGTCCAACTAAAGGCGGTGCTCCAGCATGGCCACAGTTAAATGACTGAAGCAAGTAAAAGAGTAAAAGAGTAAGATAAAACTAAACCAATAGTGTACACAGAAAAGGTTTCATTAAATTTATTTATGTGCAAATTATACATCAGCCAGCACAAGTAATTTAATGAGACAAATGTATGTTGAATGCTTCCACAGGCCACATAAAACTTTGTGGCAGCCCGTGGGCCGTAAATTGCCCATCCCTCGCCTAGAAGAAATATCACTGAAAAGCTTGCCAACATGTAAAACTATTAACAAAATTGTATTGGTTTTAATGTCTGTTTTTCCATATAAGCTGGGGTTGAATAGTAAATGTTAAAAATCAGAATTGATAAATCACCAATCGACTTTGATATACATCAATAGATAGATGATACATCAATGGACTGATTATGCTTCTCAGTCCAATCCTCATCATCACTACTATAGCATTTCTTTGAAATACTGGATTTATTGAAGAAAAGCCTTCTCTTGTATCTTTTACTAATTGCAGATAGCTTATCAAAATACAGACATTTGATGTTGGATATCACATATCATTGCCAACTTTGGTTGTTTTATTTCTTTATTTATTAATACTTCAGATATTATAAACTAAGTAATGCAAGGCTAAATATATGACTACTACTGATCACATGATTGTGAGTTCAGACATTTTGTTATTCTCCTGAGCTCCAGTTTCTTTAATTGAACACCCACATATATAATTAAAAAACAAGGTTGAATGAAAAGAGGTAAGATGGTCACCCAACTGCAAACCTGTTCACTCCAGTAAGTAAACCATTCTATGCAAGCACTGAGTGAGATGAATATTTAGTGGGGCATTCTTTTACAGCCAGATGTTGATATTCTTCCTGTCATTAACCTGTCTTTTTATTATAAGGGATCTCTTATACCACATGTCTTTCAAGGTGCAAAGGTAGCAGTTGATTTTCAGCGGACATAATGACAACAGTGTCACTGCTTAAATGCTTAAATATGTGTGTGTGTGTGTGTGTGTGTAGTCATAAATGACAGAGAAATATTTAGATGAATCTTTATTTAATAATAAAAAATATAAGTATCATGATAAATTTGTTTCATAACTCAAAAAACGTGTAAATA
>NC_068981.1:132825041-132826438 GCF_001194135.2 Octopus bimaculoides
TTAAAAAGCCGTACGGCCAAACGCGAATCTGGTATTGAACGCTAGTGATAGGACGAAGCTGGACGGAGAAAAGACAGTTCGTCATGCCTTCATAGTGGCAGGAGTGAAAAGAGAGAGTTGACCACAGGTCACACGTGAGCAGAGAGGATGGTAGAGGGAGGAAGTGGAACAAGGAGGAAGAGAGAGATGTGTATAGCAGTAAAGTAGAAGCCAGGACAACAGAAGGAAGCAGAGCGAGAGGGGGAGATGGGTAAGAAGAAAGATAGATAGGAAGATAGATAGAGGGATAGATAGGTAGATAGATACAGAAAAATAGATAGATAGATAGCAGATGTATATGTTTGTCTGTGTTTGTCCCCCTTTCCACTGCTTGATGGCAGATGTTGGTGTGATTACATCCCTGTAACTTAGCGGTTCAGAAAAAGAGACCATTAGAATAAGTACTAGGCTTACAAAGAATAAGTCCTGGGGTTGATTTGTTCAACTAAATATGGTGCTCCAGCATGGCCGCAGTCAGATGACTGAAACAAATAAAAGAGTAAAAGAGTAAAAAATAAATTACATATGTATCTGCACTAATAGAAAATGTAAAAAATTCTTTTAAAATGATGCAGAATTTGAGCTATTATTTTACTTTGTTCTAGTCCACTCAGCTGGCAAAAATGAGTTGTGGCTGTATTTCAAAGGTATTTCATTTATTCTATATACAAGTTTCAGCAGTACATATTTTAAAATTGGAATGATACAGAGAAAATTAACCTGGCTACTCCTGTGCAAGGATCATCCTGTGTAAATTTATGAAATTCATATGTACTGAGATTCCAAATAGAAATTTTACACGTTCAATTCTATATTCAAGTTACTGGGTGTAGAACTTGTCAGAAAGCTATGCTGTTAATTTGAAAATTAGTGCTCAACTGGTACTTATTTTACTGGCCCCAAAAAGATGAAAAGTAAAGTTGACCTTAGTGGGATTTGAACTCAGAACATAAAGACAGATCAGATGCCACTAAGTGCTTTGCCCAGCATGCTAATGATTCTGCCAGCTCACCTAAATGAAGAAATACTAAGGAAAGTACAGTTTATAACTTAAGAATTTGAAAGAAAACAAATTAAAACTGAACCCCAAATTTGATACATAAGTAACATTTCTAAGCTAATAATTTAATTAGTTTTCTGGCTCAGTAACTTGACTGATTAAAGAAATATATCTTTAATATTAAGAATGGTGTGGTCTGATGTATCTAAGTTATGTAAATATATAAATAAATAAATATATGAATAAAATGTAATTCAATTTTGAATGTAAAACAAAACCTAGTTAGCATACTGAGATGCTGACTTTTCATTTATTTTTTATAGGGCAAAGGGGAAAATATTTAAATTATGGTTAGAAG
>NC_068981.1:132826448-132829364 GCF_001194135.2 Octopus bimaculoides
ATGAAAAGTAAAGTTGACCTTAGTGGGATTTGAACTCAGAACATAAAGACAGATCAGATGCCACTAAGTGCTTTGCCCAGCATGCTAATGATTCTGCCAGCTCACCTAAATGAAGAAATACTAAGGAAAGTACAGTTTATAACTTAAGAATTTGAAAGAAAACAAATTAAAACTGAACCCCAAATTTGATACATAAGTAACATTTCTAAGCTAATAATTTAATTAGTTTTCTGGCTCAGTAACTTGACTGATTAAAGAAATATATCTTTAATATTAAGAATGGTGTGGTCTGATGTATCTAAGTTATGTAAATATATAAATAAATAAATATATGAATAAAATGTAATTCAATTTTGAATGTAAAACAAAACCTAGTTAGCATACTGAGATGCTGACTTTTCATTTATTTTTTATAGGGCAAAGGGGAAAATATTTAAATTATGGTTAGAAGCCTGATTTATAGTGTCATTTACAGGAAAATTTTATTCAAATTTTCAAATTAACAGCATAGCTTTCTGACAAGTTCTACACCCAGTAACTTGAATATAGAATTGAACGTGTAAAATTTCTATTTGGAATCTCAGAATTTTATCTTGGTATCTTTGACTAAGCCATTTGCTGCAGGAGAGGACATTAACACTTACAGTCATAAGGTTTTCATTTGTGTGTGTGTGTGTGTGTGTGTGTGTGAGAGAGAGAGAGAGAGAGTGTGTTTATTAGTTAACCAAAGTATGAAGGTATGTTGCCTGGTATTTAGTGTGCTGCACTCATAGTCACAAATCATGGTTTTGATTCCTGGACCAAGTAGTGCATTGTATTCTTGAGGGAAACACTTCATTTCACATTGCTCCACTCAGTTCATCTATTATGAGAAAATGTTAGAGAGAGATAGAAAAAGAGAGAAAGAGAGAAAGATAGATAGATAGATAGATAGATAGATAGATAGATAGATAGATAGATAGATAGATAGATAGACAGACAGACAGATAGATAGATAGATAGATAGATAGATAGAGAGAGAGAGAGAGAGAGAGAGAGAGAGAGAGAGAGAGAGAGAGAGAGAGAGAGAGAGAAGCAACTACAAAGGTTTCAAACTGACATACTAAGTTATGAAAGTAATGGAGAGAGTTATAAATAATTAGGAAGTAAAATTAGCTTAGATGAGATGTAGTTTGGATTTGAACCAGGAAAGACTCAAATCCAAACTGAAGTACTCTTTCTTGTGAGGCAACTACAGGAGAATTTCTTAGGTACGACCAAGTTACTATTCCTAACATTTGTTGTGTTGAGAAGGGTTTGATGGGCCACTATGTTCTGTGATTTGGTGGTTGCTAAGAAAATACATGTAATTTGAAGACCTTGTGAAAACAATGCTTGCCATGTAGGTGATGCTGTTAGAGAGGTGAGAGTTAACAAGTTTGGTGAGGAACACAGGTAGGGCTCCATTGATGCTCAGCTTTCAACCCCTTGGGGCTATAACAGAATTTTGAGACTAGCTGCTCATGGGAGCTTCTGTGTACTTATGACCTAGTTCTCATTGCTGAAACCATTGAAGAATTAGGGTACAAATTGCAAACGGGGAAGTAAACTTAGAAGTGAGAGGTGTCAAAGTGAATTTAGCAAAGATAAAAGTTTTAGTCAGCAAGAAAAAAGAAAGAATTTAGACGGCCATCTGGGAAATGGCTATGCTTAACATGCAAAAAAAGAGTAAGTAGGAGTGCCATAAAGTGTGCCTGTTGTAAATTATGGGTGCATAAGAGATACTGTGAAATCACAGGCTGACTGACAGAAAAGATGGACTTGATATGCAGCAGATGTGCAGGAGTAATTAGAAATAAATTTTTTAATATGCCCAGAAGGTTCCCTAAAAGTAGTTGTTAGCTTCTGTTATTTAGGTTACTAAATTTACAGTGGAAAAAGGAATTCAGAATGCATAAGTATTATTAAGTTTAGAGAACCATTATATCTGCAGGCAACAAAGAGATTCTTTCTCTGATTAAAGAACAGATTGCATGATGTTGCTTGATAGTGAAATATTGGCAGTAAATGCAGATGTGCAAAAGTTTGTAAAGATATGAGGTGAGCTTGCTCCACTGAATATGTGATGTTAATATGTATGAATAACGGAAGGCGGTGAGCTGGCAGAATCATTAGTACATTCTGAGTTCAAATTCTGCCAACATCAACTTTGCCTTACATCCTTTCGGGCTTGATAAAATAAGTAGCAGTCAAGCACTGGGGTTGATGTAAATGACTAACCCTCTTCCTGAGCCTGCTGGTCTTGTGCCAAAAATTTGAAACCGATATGTATGAATAATGGAATAGATATGAGCTTTGAGAAAAATTAATTCTAAGAGGAGTCAGAGGTAGTGTACTTCAGAGAAAATGCACACACACACACACACACACACACACACACACACACACACACACACACAAAGGTGCACACATGCACACACACACACGCACACACACACGCACACACACATGGTAGGCTTCTCTCAGTTTCTGTCTACCAGATCCACTCACAAGGCCGTGTTCAGCTCAGGGTTGAAGGCGCTTGCCCAAAGTGTTATGTAGAAGGACTGAACCTGGAACCATGTGGTTAGGAAGCAAAGTCCATATCATACAAGTGATATCACTAGTGATGGACATGTGATGTGTACGGAGGATGACAGCTTTGTAAAGAAGTTCTGAACAATTTAAGTGAATAGGCTGTACATAAGAAGTAGACCAAGGTGGATAAGAGAAAAAGAAATGGAGGCACAAAGGGGATGATAAGGAATGCTGTGTTGGAGAAGACCTAGCTAACCCATGCAGGTGTGAGGAAAAAAATAGATGTAAAATGGTGACAAGACAATGTCAACCTCAAAAGCAGCAGCGATGATGATGATGATGATGATGGTGGTGGTGGTG
>NC_068981.1:132829584-132832249 GCF_001194135.2 Octopus bimaculoides
TATCCTTAAAAAGATAGTTGAATATTAGAAAGTGTGGTACAAATGCTTTGACCCATGAGAAATGATCCCTATATCAGTTTCCTTATGCTTCTTATATAAGTATGGATTTGAATATGTGTGACTTCATGTGATGTGTGTGTGTGTGTGTGTGTGTGTGTGTGTGTGTGTGTGTGTGAATATTGTGTAGCTACATTGAATGTTTCTGTATATGTGTATCAGAAAGTTGTGGAAATATTTCTCTGGAAAAAGTACATAATCATCGTCATTGTCATTAATGTTGCTGTAGCTGCCGTCGCTGTCGTCATTATCGCTGTCGCCGTCATCATCCTAACAATCGCCACCAGCATTGTCTTGATCATTACAATCATCATCATCATCATCATCATTGTCACCATTTAACATCCATTGTCCATGCTGGCAGAGGTTGGATAATTTATGGCAGTATGGTCGATGTGCTGACAGACTGAGAAATTTTCCTTTGCCTTTTCTTTGTTTCAGTTATTTGACTGTGGCCATGCTGGAGCATCACCTTTAGTCAAACAAATTGACCCCAAGACTTATTCTATTGGTCTCTTTTGCTGAACTGCTAAGTTATGGGGATGTAAACACACCAACATCGTTAGTCAAGCGATGGTGGAGAAACAAACACAGACACACAAATATATACATATATATATGTGTGTGTGTGTGTGTATATGTATATATATATATATATATATATATATATATATATATATATATATATATATATATATATATATATATATATATATATATACACGGTGGGCTTCTTTCAGTTTCCATCTACCAAATCCACTCACAAGGCTTTGCTTGTCCTGTGGCTATAGTAGAAGACATTTACTCAAGGTGCCATGCAGTGGTACTGAACCCAGAACCATGTGGTTGGGAAGCAAGCTTCTTACCACACAGCCATGCCAGTGCCTATTTTTAACATTTTAATCTGCAGGCATAGGTGTAGTTGTGTGGCTCAGAAGTTTACTTCCTAACCACATAGTTTCAGACCCACTTCCACTGCATGGTACCTTGGGTAAGTGCTTTCTACAGGCTGGGGCAGAAAGGATGGACGTTTTTGAAAAATTCACAAAATCATTAATTTTAGCTGCAAGCAAATTTTATTGACATCATGTGTTTGTATTGAATTAACATTTGTCAAAATCAAGTATGGAAAACAGCATCCATCATGTGGTTCCCATTTTCATTGATGCATTTCTGAAGGCGTTCTTGGAAGTTGGCCTCCACTCTCTCCAGCATTGCTCTGTGCATAGTCCCATAGTTTCAACTGTTGCCCAATGACCAATTTGTACAGGTGGAAATGCAGGTCTTCTTGCAAAATACGCCTTACTGATCAATTACTTACTGATCAAGTTCAATGGAATGTCTCTGAGCAGAGTGATTTGGACTCCGTATCAAAGCTTGTCTGATGTGTTCCACAATTTCTGGGATCTGTACCTTCTGTGGTGTCCCCACTGGTCTTGTATTCATTAGTGTACCTCATGTTTGAAGTGCATTCATCCTACATAAGTTTGTGTTATGGGTGGGAACAACCTGATTTCAGTGAATGTCAAAGTGGTACCGAAACTCACGCTGAACTGCTGTGACAGACTTGTTATTCTTCACATAACTTTTATAGGCAAACATACGATGCTCTATCATCCACAGCATCATAGCTTCACCTGAAAAGAAAAAAATGCTAAGACACCACTGACCGAAAGGTACCTGTCGGACATATGTCCCTCCCACTGGGGCTGAGTAACAGCCCTTTTGAAAATGTTTGTACTCTCTGCCCCACTCTGTACTATAACCCAAGTTGACCAAAGTCTTGCGAGCAGATCTGGAACCCTGAAATTGGAAGAAGCCTGTGGTTATGAAGTTAAGACGCTGATCAATTGATCACAACTTAATATCTTGCATCTGCAGTCATTGTATTGTGCTGTTGAATAAAAACACATCACTCAACTGCTTGTTTCATTTTGCCTGACTGAATGGAAAACAGGTTCCAGCTGAGTGGCTAGTTAGGTGTAGCAAAGAGATTCAGCTGTATAAACAATTGCTTTCTCAAACAAACCATCTTAAATGCATGCGCAGTACTGTACATGCACGCACGTGGAGGAAACGATTGTAAAAACAATATCCCATCCCACACTCACCTAAAAACACATCTCTTGTTTTATCTACAACATGCCACTTCTGTAAATATTGGCACGTGGCCAATGTTTACTGGGATGAGCTACTGTCATTAAAACAAATATTAACAGAAAACGAATGAATAATTTTGACAGACATGGCTGTGTGGGTAAAAAGTTTACTTTGCAATCACAAGGTGCTAAGTTCAATCAACCCCATTGTGCAGCATGTTGGAGCAAGTGTCTGTTATTATTGCTTCATGTTGACCATTGCTTTGTGAGTGAAACTTATTCTTTGTAAGCCTAGTACTGTTGGATCTCTTTTGCCAAACCGCTAAGTTATGGGGACATAAACACACCAACATTGGTTGTCAAGTGATGGTGGGAGACAAACACAAACACACAAATATATACATACATACATATGTTTATATATATATATATATATATATATAAGTCAGTAAATAGTGGGGTTGTGTTATACATATATATATATATATATATATATATATATATATATA
>NC_068981.1:132832481-132833791 GCF_001194135.2 Octopus bimaculoides
TATATATATATATATGTGAATAAACATTTAGCCCATAATTATTAGTCTGATAAAGTATATATTTTGTTGGACAGCCAAAACTACTTTGTGTTGTTTTCTTTTCAGTGGTCCCCACTATTTTTTTTTTTTATATAACATGAGTTCTCAGAAATTCTGAGTTGGTGTCTGGTGTGCTGGAAAACCACTGAAAGTGAGGTACCCTTGAGCTTTTGTTAAAGCATGTATCTAGAACCTGCTTTAGACCCAGGCTACATCTGCTCCAATTATTGTTGGTGGTTTGATCAGCAAATCCTCTGCAATGATTGATAATTGATGGCAAGATCACACTATCTCAAAGTGGGTTTGCATGTGACTGGAGACCACATGTGAACTTGTATTCCCACTGAAACTCTGATCATGAATTCTACACCTCAATAGAGAATGAAGTCTATGACTATGTGCTATCCGATATGCTTGCTCTTCCCATGGGGCTTTTGTCAAAGGTGCAAGCTGAATTTTTAGGCTATAGGCAAAAGCATTACTTTGCCAGTTCCTGCCAAGCCATCTAACTCATGCCAGCATGGAAAATGAACGTTAAATGTTGATGATGATGATGATGGTCAGCATTCATGAGGGATGTGGTGAATTTGTCGGTCAGAGCTTGTTTGACCCACCCTGGGTGAATGCTGCCACCAGTACAAGTAGTATTTTCTTTATGGTCAGTCATCATTGCCTTTTACCTCTTGCAGCAAGACTATCAAAGTAAGTACCAGGCAAAGAAGTGGGTTGGTATAATCAACTAAAACTCTTGAAGACTTTATAACTCAAAAAGGTCGCAATCCAGTGACTGAAGCCAGAAGAAGAGTACATGATGAGTGGTGCAGAGTAGATGATAAACACTCTTGTTGACTTGGTTTTGATTCTTGGTCTTGGTACTTGTTCGCTTCAGGTAACTCCACTAATGTTCTTATAAGAGGCGTCAGATGTCATGGTAACCCATTTCCCTTGTTCACCTGTTGGTCTGCCTCCTCCTCCTCCTCATCCTCTAATCCTCCCCCGCTTCATCCTCTCCCCTCCTCTTTCTTTTCCTGCTCTGCTTTCTCTTCCTCCTCCTCTTTCTCTTCCTTCTCCTCTTTCTCTTCCTCCTCCTCTTTCTCTTCCTCCTCCTCTTTCTCTTCCTTCTCCTCTTTCTCTTCTTCCTCCTCTTCCCCTCCCCTCCCCTCCTCTTTCTCTTCCTCCTCCTCTTTCTCTTCCCCCTCTCCTTCACCATCCTCTCCCCTCCTCGTTCTCTTCTTCTTCCTCCTCTTCCCCTCCCCTCCTCTTTCTCTTCA
>NC_068981.1:132834123-132836623 GCF_001194135.2 Octopus bimaculoides
TAGCAACAACAACAGCAGCAGCATCATCATCATCATCATCATCATCATCATCATCATCATCATCATCATTAGCAGCAGCAGCAGCAGCAAAACTGCCACTTCCACCACTACCACCACAGTTATTTTACTATACTTGCATGGGTCAGTGAAGAAGATGTGCACAGTTTTCTATAGTATCATCACCTTCATCATTTTAACATCTAAATTTCCATGCTTGCGTGGGTCAGAGAAGAATATTTTGGAGCAGAGTTTTCTGCAACAAGATGTCTTTCCTGTTACCAGTCCCACTTGTTTCCAAGTGAGATAATAATCATCCAGTGTTGGTGGGGCAACCCCCCCCCACACATATAGTGGGCTTCTTTCAGTTTCCATCTATCAAATCCACTCACAAGGCTATAGTAGAAGACACTTGCCCCAAGGTACTATGGTTTTGGGACTGGATCCCAAACCATGTAGTTGGGAAGCAAACTTCTTAGCACACTCCACATTTTTAAAGATTTTTGTTTTAAATTTTTAACACACCTCTCGCTGATATTTTTAAGATTCCATTTTCCATGGTTGTGTAACCATACTTCTCTATGGAAGCATGGATGAAATGGTTTAAGAAGTTAAGATATTTTTCTTATGAATTATAGGATCTTATGTTTTACAGTTGGCTAACTACCTTCACCAGTAGTAGAAGTAGGTATTTCTTTTTTAGTTAAGTTCACTGGGTTAGACAAAATCGTGTACCTTGTCCAATGGCACAATGCTATAGTGATACCAGTCATGGCATTTAACCTATTACTGTTCATATTACTCTGTCAAATGTATTGTTGGCAATGCGTTGCTTATGACATCGAGGGTTCCAGTTGATCCGATCAACGGAACAGCCTGCTCGTCAAATTAACGTGCAAGTGGCTGAGCACTCCACAGACACATGTACCCTTAACATAGTTCACGGGGATATTCAGTGTGACACAGTGTGACAAGGCTGACCCTTTGAATTACAAGCACAACAGAAACAGGAAGTAAGAGTGAGAGAAAGCTGTGGTGAAAGAGTACAGCAGGGTTCACCACCATCCCCTGCCGGAGCCTCGTGGAGCTTTAGGTGTTTTCGCTCAATAAACACTCACGACGCCTGGTCTGGGAATCGAAACCGCGATCCTATGACCGCGAGTCCGCTGAACTAACCACTGGGCCATTGCGCCTCCGCTCTGTCAAATGTAATGCTTATTTTATTCACATTATTTTGAATTATTTATTCATTATCTTGTAGTTTTGAAAGTTTGGTTGTTTATTCTTAGAATGATATTGGAGGGTAGATGTGACAAGTCAGGCCTGGCCAGTTTGAACATAAAACAGATAGAATAGTTGGACTGCATATGGTGAGTTTAAATGTTAAAGGCTTAAATTTCTATCAGGTTAGTAGATCAGTAACATTAGTAACGTAATGTAGCTTACTGGATATCTATGTTCTGAAAGTGGAAGATTCTTTCTCTTAACTAGTGTGTGTGCGTGCGTGCGTGCGTGCGTGCGTGTGTTTTTTAAGTATTCACATTTTCCAAGAGACAAAGTTATTTTACAATATGCACATTCATTAATATTCTTAAGACTGCATACATACATACATACATACATACATACATATCTATACACACACTCACACATATACATATATATCTAC
Organism: Octopus bimaculoides; assembly: GCF_001194135.2. Taxonomy (NCBI): domain Eukaryota; kingdom Metazoa; phylum Mollusca; class Cephalopoda; order Octopoda; family Octopodidae; genus Octopus; species Octopus bimaculoides. The sequence goes on from NC_068981.1 coordinate 132,835,790, forward strand.
AGGCATACATAGATAGTGGGTTCAAATTTTGGTACAAGGCCAGCAATGTTGGGGGGAGGGGTTAAGTCAATCATATTGACCCTAGTGTTCAACTGGTACTTGTTTTATCAACCTTGAAAGAATTAAAGGCAAAGTCGACCTTGGTGGAATTTGAACTCAGAACAAGATGCTAACCATTTCGCCTGGTGCACTAATGATCCTGCCAGCTCACTGCCCTGCATGCACACATAAATATTAGCATCCATAAATAAACATGTACATGCATTGTAGGATTAAAAATCTAGATTGCAGATCACACAGTGTTAAATTAATGATAGTTGTTATAATAATAATAATAATAATAATAATAATAATAATAATAATAATAATAATAATCATGTTCTCTGTAGATGAACATCATCAGTTACTTGTATCCTGAATTCCTTCTCTTGCATTGCTCTTGGTGGGTCACTCTTCAGTAGAGCAGATTCTTCAACTAGCTGATCAATAAATGTTCTGGCAGGATAACCCCTTAGGGCACTTTCCATGCGTTGATTCCCATATCAGCATTTGACTCACTACTTCATTCACAGAATCCTTTCAGGGTCGATAAATTAAATACCAGTTATACACTGGGGTCGATGTAATCAACTGGTCCCCTCCCCCCAAATTTCAGGCCTTGTGCCTATAGTAGAAAGGATTATTATTATTATTATTATTATTATTATTATTATTATTATTATTATTATTATTATTATTATTATTAAGGCGGTGAGCTGGCAGAATTGTTAGCACGCTGGGTGAAATGCTTAACTGTATTTCATCTGTTGTTACATCCTGAGTTCAAATTCCACT
>NC_068981.1:132841326-132843914 GCF_001194135.2 Octopus bimaculoides
TATATATATGTATATATATATATATATATATACATACATACACACACACACACATGAATGTACAAGTTCACTAATAATGTGATCCTTAAACTCGAAAATAGCAACTCCCTGCCATAAAAAGAAGCGAAATTTACCCTCCCGCACGACTCCCACTTTATAAATGAAAAGACAAGACAAGAGTTTGCATCTGTGCCATTCCCTTTACTTTGCCATGGTGTTGGACAAATTTAAAAGTTTCAAGCCATCTTAATTGTTATTAAGCATGGCAATTTGTCTGTCCCCGCCACTACCACCACCAGTTTTTCAGTCCTCGTTTTCTCCTTCCCCTTCTAATGCAAACATTGCACTAATAGACTTTTGTATAAGCTACTTGGCTTGCAACAATGTTGTAGACACATTTTCCTCAATTAAACTCCTCTGTCGTTTGCGTTTTAAAGTAAGGCCCATAGCATGGTGTGTGAAATACATAGATTTTCTTATTATATGGCCCTCCTATGTTAGCCAGCTGTTGTACTAGCTTGGCTACAGCTTGAGTGTCAAGCAACGGAGGAAGTGTCTTCTGAAGTTTGGTCTTATTTGTGGTGGTGGTGGTTAAAAAATGATTCATATCAGTAAGTGTGTGTGTGTGTGTGTGTGGGAGTTGAGAGGAGTAGAGTGGAAGAAATTGAGGTGAAGTGCAATCAAAGAGATGACTCTTCTGCACCTGCTACAACGACTTATTAACAGCTACTCTGCTACATTCACCAATGACAGAGCCTCTAAGCGATCACTCAGCCAGCTAGAAATAACAGTTGACTCTCACTCAAATCACACCCTATTGCTCCAAATAAAGAAAGAACACTGCATTAAGTAATGTAGCTCTATGTACCCATAATTTGATTGGATGGATGCCTTTCACGATAGGTTTCCTTGATCAGGGTTGATCCATGTGTTGAATGACAAAACAGTAACGACCTCCTATGTCAACACTAACCAACATGGGAGACCTTAGGTTACTCATAGGCAAATTGTGGCTCACAGCACTTTCTGAATGGCATACCTAAAAAAGAAATGACCTTGAATTCTTAGAAGTGTGGCCTACTTGAAAATGAGCCAGCTCTTGTGCTTCCTGCTTCTCAAGAAAGGTTGCTCATGCTTACTCTAGGTAGTTGCTCAGTTTGCCAGAAATAGCAGCCAAATTTCTTTCAGATCATACCCTGTTGTCTTAAAAAAAACCCCCAAAAATGATTAGACTGTCACCTTTGATCATGGGTCACTTTTGCAATGCTTTTGTTTTTATATGTTTTGTAAAGATTGATGTGCTTTACTAGCTTACCAGTTTTTTTTGGCTTGGAATATGGACTTGTAGCACTGGAGATGAAAATTAGTGTTTTTTTTTATATTGGTTATTTTGTGTGTGTGTGTGTGTGTGTGTGTGTGTGTGTGTGTTTGTGTGTCCCCTTGTCTTGGCATGAAGCAATAGTTGTAAATGAGCATCACCATTGGCCTCTAATGTTCCATGAAAATACCTTTGGATATTGGGAAATATTATCCTCCTTAGAAAGAAGGGTGTCTGGTCATAGAAAACTTGGATCAGTGAATTCTAATGAAACCTAATGAAAAGAGGATGTTAAAATGATGATGTGCGTGTGTGTGTAGCATCACAACACACACACACACACACACACACACGCACACACACGCACACACACTCTCTCTCTCTCTCTCTGTCTCTCTCTCTCTTTCTCTGTGTATATGTTGTACCACCAATTGTTATGACCAGGGCTGGGCAGCCTGAAACCTTTTATCTTGTGGCCCGCTTGATACTTTCTTGAAATGGATTTCTTTAAACAAAGGCGTAGGAGTGGCTGTGTGGTAAATAGCTTGCTTACGAACCACATGGTTCTGGGTTCAGTCCCACTACGTGGCACCTTGGGCAAGTGTCTTCTACTATAGCCTCGGGCCGACCAAAGCCTTGTGACTGGAATTGGTAGACGGAAACTGAAAGAAGCCCGTCGTATATATGTATATATATGTGTGTGTATGTGTATGTTTGTGTGTCTGTGTATGTCCCTCCAACATCGCTTGACAACCAATGCTGGTGTGTTTATGTCCCCGTAACTTAGCGGTTCGGCAAAAAGAGACCGATAGAATAAGTAATAGGCTTACAAAGTCCTGGGGTCGATTTGCTCAACTAAAGGCAGTGCTCCAGCATGGCCGCAGTCACATGACTGAAACAAGTAAAAGAGTAAGAGTAAACATTTTAAAAGTTTTCTCAAAAATTAAAGATTGTAATGAAAAGTAAAAAAGAAAGATTCTACTGTTTTTGCAACAATAATATTTCATGTTGAATCAACGATCATTCATTTGTTATTGTAATAATAGCATGAGAAAGCAAAATGCTTTCAATTCTGTCAGTATACAAGCGGCCCTCAAAACACTTTCTGTGATTAGAGTGGTTTGCAATGTAATTCGAGTTGGCCAGGCCTGGTTATGATGATACTTTTTACACTATAACCATGATGTAACAATAAACATATAATACTGTCTTTATATCTGTGTAGTATTACTGCTACTATGCTGTATTCAGAAGTGTCAGAAGCTACCAC
>NC_068981.1:132843924-132848277 GCF_001194135.2 Octopus bimaculoides
GCTGTATTCAGAAGTGTCAGAAGCTACCACAATCTCTGCTGCAGGATCGAAATGAGCCAGCAACAAATCTGATATTAATATTTTTTTAACGCCTTTTGACAATTATTTCACTCATTCCATTTCACATCCTTTTTAGCAAATTATTCAGTGGAGCTCTCAAATTATACATTCTTGGTATGTAATTTTGATAATAATTAGCTAGACCTAGATAAACTTGTAAGGTCGTTATATTAATTGTGTCTGCTTTTGATGGGTCAGGTTGTCTTCCATTTCTATTTATAATTTGTACTAAATACTTAATTTTTGGCCCCAAAAATTCACATTTCTCCTCACTCAGCAAAAAAAAAACTGTAAACTCTTATTTTTTCAAAAACACACTTTACATACTTGACATGCTGATCATGAGATCCACTTTTAATTAATACATCAACCTGGTATGGAATTGCGAATTTACAGTCCGCTAACATCACATCCATGACCTGTTGAAAAATTGCAGGTGTAACCTTTAAACCAAATGGCAATCTGTTATATTTATAGAGTCCTTTATGCGTATTCACTGTTAAAAATTTTGAGCATTCCTTGTCTACTTTAATTTGTAGGTACGTATCAGACATCCAGTTTCAGAAATATCTTGCCACTATTTAATTTTGCAAAAATATCCCCCAGAGTAGGTAGTGGATAGTGGCACATTTTTAAACAGTCATTCAAACCAGTAGAAAAATTGGCACACACCTTGAATTTGTTATTCTTTTTTATAATACAGTTGGTGCTGCCCATTTAGAATAATCTACTTTTTGAACAATTCCCTTTTTCTCAAGTCTGTCTAATTCTTCATCCACCTGTTTTATTGCAGCAAAAGGTACCTTTCTATTGGGTTTGAACACAGGCATGGTGTTTTCATTTATTTGAAAACACACCTCAGTCTTAGTACAGAGACCTAATTTATCCAACAGTACTTCAGGGAACAAGTTTTTAAATTTTCTCTTCAATTAATTTGATGAGATATTTTTATTGGTGGGACAGCCATTTATTTTTTTTACAGTACAGACTTATGTGGAGGTCCCATAAGTCAAACAACTTCATCCAGTCTGTACTAAACGGATTGGTTGCATTTTCTAACATGCAAACTTTTGCTCTACAGGTCTTTCCATGAAACGTAATATTGCTCCAAATTTTGTCTACGAAGTGTAGTTTTTCACCTGTCACTCCTCATACAATTTTGAATGTTTTTCTTATCGTAGGTTTCCCAATTCTTTTCCACGTGTCGGTATCAATAATTGAAATGTCGCTACCAGTATCTAGTTAATTCACTTCGTTTACTTTTACATGTACAAATTTCCTCTTTTTGGTGTTGTTTCTACTTTCTGTTGAGAAAAACTTTAGAATTTTTTATGTTCGACCTTCCTAACTTTGCTCTGGAATGTGCGATCTTGTGTCCTATTTTTTGGGGAACTGTAACATTTCCACATTTTGAAAGGACATTCCTTCTTGAAATGTAGGCCTCCACATCTGTAGCATGGGTTTGGTCCTAACATTTTTTTTTGTTTATTCCTTCCCAGTCAACATACCTGTACTTGTAAGAAATCCTTCTCTTCAATTTTTTTTTTTACATCCTGTCACAAGTTTATCATTCTTTGACACTCCTCTGCAACTGTCTGCAAAGTTAAACTGGCCTGTTTTTTCAAGTTTTGTGAGAATTCATGCATGTATCTCTGTATCTTTGTTTGCTGTTAGGAGTTAGTTCCTTCTGTTTAAACCTTTTGCACATTCTGTTTACGGTCCCGGCATACGTAACAAAGTTTTCATCCTCTTTTTTAACTAGATCCAACACTCCCATCGAGTGTTAAAGAGGGAACTCTTATTACTGAACATTTTTTATTGTAATTCAACTGTTTCTTGGAAACAAATTTCACTAGTCTTTTGGGGTTTTATAAAATTACAATATTTTTCATATTCTGACAGAGCTAATTGACACAATAATAATCTTACTTTTTCCTCATCTGTCCACAACTTGCTATCTTCCCTGAAGATTTCTTTGTACCTTCTGAAGTATGTCACAAACATTAAACCCTCCTTTGGGTTATAACTGAATTCTGCTATAGAGTTTGATACGCCATCTGGTGAAAACGAACTTATAGTGTTTCTGGACTACTTTATTAATGCCAGTGACTTCTGTTTGACTCTTGGGTACTGTTGTTTGACTCTTGAATACTGTTGTTTGACTCTTGTGCATGGTGTCCGATTCTTGAGTACTGTTGTTTGACTCTTGAGTACTGTTGTCTGACTCTTGTATTCTGTTGTTTGACTCTTGAGTACTGTTGTCTGACTCTTGTATTCTGTTGTTTGACTCTTGAGTCCTGTTCTTCAACTCTTGAGTACTGTTGTATACTGTTGTTTGACTCTTGGGTACTGTTGTTCGACTCTTGGGTACTATTATTTAACTCTTGTTGCTGTGCTGTTGTAGTTGTTGCTGCAACTTCTGTTGCTGTTCTTGCTGTTGCTTTTGCAATTGTATTTTAGAAGCTAATAGGTCTTCCATAATTAACAACTTTGTGTTACAAAAATTTGTTAACTGACCTGCATGAGATTCGAATCCTCATCACCAATATTGTTGTATCACCAATTATTATGATGACACTTTTTAACACTATAACCATGTAGTAACAATAAACTTATAATGAAGCAGGGTAAGAACAGCGTGATAATCCAACAAAAACTCTCCATGGACTATACATGAACCAACAAATGATATTCTGACAAACTACCAAAATGACACCTTACGACCTCCTGCAATTAATGTGTACTCTGCCATCTCATTCAGACCGCTATTATCTATAGTTGTTCAGTCAGTCTAGTCTCGCAGGTGGTGTTGTGACTGTACCCACTACACTCTCGGAGTGGTTGGCGTTAGGAAGGGCATCCAGCTGTAGAGACCTAGCCAGATCAGGCTGGAACCTGATGCAGCCTCCTGGCTTGCCAGCCCTCAGTCAAACTGTCCAACCCATGCCAGCATGGAAAGCGGATGTTAAATGACGACGACAACAATGATGATGATATAAATAATAAGGGTGGTTTGTTAGCAATTTTTCAACCAAAAGGCAAAAATATATACGTCACTGAAGTGACTAAAGCTGCTAGTCAGCAGTAGTATTACTAGAAATAAAAGTTAAAACTCATAGCCATGATAAGCACTTTCTTAATGACTGACAAGGGAGGCAAGATTCCACATACATTGTATATATATATATATATATATATGCACAGACAGACAGACAGACACACACACACACACACACACACACACACACACACACACATATTGTTATACTTGGGGATGATCATATTTTGCCAAGTTAAACACATGCACTGTATATTTGGTCATCGCTTCAGCTTTGTTATTGTTATTATTTTAGTTTCTTTGTCAAAGCTCTTTCATCACACCTTCTGTGACCTCTTCAGTGACTCTTTATCCCACGTGTTTTGTCTTGTTCAATTGGCAAAATATGACCACCTGCAAGTATAACAATATCTGTTTCAACATAGAATTTTACACCAAATCTTGCAAAACAAATATATATATCGTATATTTGCGACCTAAATGTGGTGGTTCCATAAGGGTTGATACTACTATTGTTTATAGCCCCAGGAAGACATCTCCTCCAGCTGGCTAATGACACACACTGTCAGTGTCTGATTAGTATTTGCGAAGGAAAATCATTGTTCCCATCTCTAGACTTACGTAAAACACACAGACCCGGGTTCCTGGGTGGTAACCTGTCATCAGTGTGTGATAATCACCAGCTAGGGATGAGAACTCATTCCAAACGCAAAATGCTATATGCTTTTTCCAGTCACAAACTGTCGCTGATCCTGAAAAAGGAGAAACAAGCAATATTAAGCCAGACACAGACAGTGTGTTGTTAGCTAGCTGGAGGAGATGTCTTCCTGGGGCTATCAACAACAGTAGCACGGTCCTCTATGGGACTGCCACATTTATGTGGCAAATGTACTTCACAATGCCAACTTTTAAAAATTCGAAAATTATCCAAAAACTTACAATACTTAATCATATCTAAGGGAAATGGAAATTAATAGAAATTTTCACTTCCAGTGGCCTAGCGTGTAAAAATTTAGTCCAAAGGCTATGTATTACTCATAAAATACAGTGTACATTTAAATATATAAGAGGAATCCACTCATGGGATTCCTCATGCTAGAATTATTTTATTTGCTAAACTAAAATTAGAAACCAATTGGTCCAGGAAACTAGATGGTAAAAGTTTTTATTTTTCATTTCGTTCCTTTCGGGATTTTATCCCTAATTTGTGGTTTTGGAACCTAGCTGTTCTTTCT
>NC_068981.1:132850051-132852551 GCF_001194135.2 Octopus bimaculoides
TATATATGTATATATATATATGTATATATATATATGTATATATATGTGACCGTGTGTGCAAATTTGGCGATTTTCTTTCTCTGTCTTCCCTTTTTTGAACTTTTCCTATATTTCTGACGAAGATCTCCGATCGAAACATTAAATCCTCTTTCTTTTCTTTCCTTTCCTGAGCGTCCAATAACACTGTACTTTTTCCATGTCCTCACGTTGTTTTTTCGCATTTTATTCATGTTTTTTCTTGTTTGTTCTTGTTTAAATTGACTACACACACACACACACACACATATATATATATACTGGTCTTGAGTTAGAGTTATTGTCCACAGGTTATGAGGTGTAGAGCGAGGGAAAGAATATAGTGATGTCGATTATGAACATGGCCAAGGGAGAAACCCCTGAGGTGTCTCCAAAATACAAATGTACTAGTTTCCACTTGTTATTTTTGTTCGGTTGTCCCGTGCAGGCCTTTTAGAAATGCCTGAGAATTTGTGGATGAGTTGGCTAAGTGATCACAAAGAGGTTCCTCTTCTCTTCTACTCCAAATGTTGTGTTGAGAGACTCTTATAACTGAAGGGTTGCTAAGATTTTTGTTGACAAGTTCCTCCTTAAAGGATTGACAGGGAATGTGAAAGTCATTCCCTGAAACAATTCCTGAGATTGATATCTGCGTCGAAATTTCATCCCATTTCACCATTTATGTCACTTTACATGTAAGTTTGTCTTTTATTATTATTTCTCATTTTTGTTATTTATTATTATCTTTCGTTTTTGATTTGTTGATTTTTGATGAGTGGTTTGGATGAAGTGATAGAGCATTGGACACTATTTGGTTACGACCCATTATGTTCTGAGTTCAAGTTCTGTGGCAGTGACTTTTGTCTTTTATCATTCTGGGCTTGATATAATGAAGTACCACACAAGTGCTGGTGTTGATTTAATCATGCAATCCCACCTTGCCACAATTTTTTTGGCCTTGTGCCTGATTAACAAATGAATATTGCTAACCCATTAAGGAGAGAAGACTGATGAATAAAGAATTGGTACCTCAATTCATGTGTCATTAATCAATAATCACTGTTGATATTCCATTGTAACTTTTGATGTAACACTTAATTTTATATGTCACCCTTCATCTTGAGTGAGCTTCTATATAGCTGCCCAGTCTGCTAGAAATAGCAACCAAATTTCTTTAAATCACACACTGCTATTTTAAAATAGGAAGGGTCTATTGGATAATGTAGTCCTAGGTAGAGCAGTCATGGCTGGAAAGCTTTTGATCATAATTGTGCTCAATATGGGTTGACTTGGGGCTAAACAACAAGGGCCAGATATTTTCAGAAACCTTTATTTGACAGAAATTTGTGGGGAGGGGTTGTGTGATTAAGCCAACCCCAGTAATTGACTGGTGCATTATTAGATCAAGCCTAGAAGGATGAAAAAAGGTAAAGCTAACAGCAGCATTTTAGGCAAGTGTCTTCTACTACAGCCTTGGGCTAACTAAAGCTTTGTAAATGGGTTTCATAGACAGGAACTGAAAGAAGCCCATCGCGTGTGCATGCGTGTGTGTGTGTAAGTGAGCATCACCATTGTACAAGCATTGTTTCTAGCTCTTCATGAAAAATATATTTGGCTACGGGAAATATTACCTTGCTTGGAAATAGGTGAAAGTTGGTAACAGGAAAGGCATCCAGCCATTAAAAAAATATTCCTCAGCAAATTCTGGCTGATTCATGCAAAATGGACGTTAAATGTAATGACTAGAGGCAGTTTTTGTTTACTAATTAGTTATCTTTTATCTTTTACTTGTTTCAGTCATTAAATTGTGGCTATACTGGGGCACCACCTTGAAGGATTTTAGTCAAATGAATTGACCCCAGTACTTATTTTTTTTTAAGCCTGGTACTTATTCTATTAGTGACTTTTGCTGAACTGCTATGTTATAGGGATGTAAACACACCAACACCGGTTGTCAAGTGGTTGTGGGGGAGACAAATACAGACACAAAGACACACACGGATATACATATATATATACTATGGGGTTCTTTTAGTTTCTACCAAATCCACTCTCAAGGCTTTAATCAGCCTGAGGCTAAAGTAGAAGATACTCATCCAGGGTACCACACAATGGGACTGAACCTGGAACCATGTAGTTGGGAAGCAAGCTTCTTACCACACAGCCATGCCTGCACCTAATGAAAGTTAATCAAAAGTTTTTCAACTCATTATATTACATATGTGAGGCTCAACCTATTTGTATTTCATATTCTTTTTTTTTTTGCGCCTTTTCAAAGCCTAGCCAGGCTCATGGGCTCAGTTTCCCGGTTTCTATGGCGTATGTGTTCCCCCCAGCTGGACAGGACGCCAGTCCATCGCAGCATTACTCAAGAAACAGTGAGAGAAAGTTGGGGCGAAAGAGTACAACAGGGGTCACCACCACCCCCCTGCCAGAGCCTCATGGAGCTTTTTAGGTGTTTTTGCTCAATAAACACACACAACGT
>NC_068981.1:132854177-132864478 GCF_001194135.2 Octopus bimaculoides
ACACACACACACACACACACACACACACACACACACACACACACACACACACACACATGTTCATACTAGTAATATAAAGCAACTCATTAAAATGCACAAAACACATACAACACAAATGCTTATAGTCAAACTCATACATTTATAGTTTATAAATGTTAAACAAAATTGAACCAAGGGAAATAACTCAAATTCACCAATGCCATGGATAAAACAAATTGTATACTGCTAAACTGAATAATGAAGTGCAAAATTCATTATCATTTTCATAATAGGTTTAAGCATGGCTGTGTAGTAAGAAGTTTGCTTACCAACCCAATGGTTCCAGGTTCAGTCCCACTGCATGGCACCTTAGGCAAGTGTCTTCCACTAGTCATGGGCTGACCAAAGCCTTGAGTGGATTTGGTAGACGGAAACTGAAAGAAGCCTGTCTTATATATGTGTGTGTTTGTTCCCCCACCACCATCACTTGACACCAATGTTCGTGTGTTTATGTCCCTGTAACTTAGCAGTTCAGCAAAAGAGACTGATAGAATAAGTACTAGGCTTACAAACAATAATTCCTGGTGTCGATTTCCTCAACTAAAGGCAGTGCTCCAGCATGGCTGCAATCAAATGACTGAAACTAGTAAAAGAAATTATTCTTTAATGTCCATCTTTTCTGCTGGCATGGGTTAAGTGGTTTGGTGGGGCCTGAGGAGTGCTACGTTGTACACATTGGTATGGTTTCTATGGCTGGATACCTTTCCTAATGCTGATCACTTTAGAAAAAGTGCTATGTTCTTTTTAAATGGCATCAGCACTGATATTTGTTGGTTTGAGTGCTACTGTAGGAGGTCAATAGACTAAGTAGCAGTAATGGTCTGAAGTTTGATTCAAATTGCTACAGATGTGACAATGAGGCAGAACAATGACTGATATAAATATCTTATCTAGATCTATATGTTGTTGGCACTCTGTTGCTTAAGACATTGAGGGTTCCAGTTGATCCGATCAACGAAACAGCCTGCTCGTGAAATTAATGTGCAAGTGGCTGAGCAATCCACAGACACGTGTACCCTTAACGTAGTTCTCGGGAATATTCAGCATGACACAGAGTGTGACAAGGCTGACCCTTTGAATTACAGGCACAACAGAAACAGGAAGTAAGAGTGAGAGAAAGTTGTGGTAAAATAGTACAGCAGGGTTCACCACCATCCCCTGCCAGAGCCTTGTGGAGCTTTAGGTGTTTTCACTCAATAACCACTCACAATGCCCGGATGGGAATCGAAACTGCGATCCTATGACCACGAGTCCACTGCCCTAACCACTGGGCCATTGCGCCTCCACTGTAGATCTATATGAACCTGGGAAAACAGACATTATTAAACCATCTTCCTTATCACAATGATGAGGATGATTATTGTTATGATGTTGATAACAATGATAACAGAGATGGTACTTCTAATGTTGGTTGTGGTTGAGATGGAATGATAAGAATGATAATTAAGTTGATGATTAAATATTACTAATACAATAAGAAGTGCTATTATTGTTGCTGTTGTTGTTGTTGTTGTTATTTGGCACTTGGTTCAATCTTATGGAATCACTTTATCTTCAAAAATAACAACAAAATTCCCTCAGACCGCAACCCTTCTGCTTTAAAATAGGAAAGACACATTGGACAATGTAGTATAACATTATACAAAAAAAAAAGATGGTATAGTTGAGGCTGGTGTGCCTTCAACCATGGGTTTGTATGATCTGAGCTGACCTGGTATTAAACAACAACAACCATAAGAAATACAATATACATACACATGCCATCATATATTTTGTCGTCATCATCATCATCATCATCATCATCATCATCATCATTTAATGTACACTTTTCCATTCTTGCATGGCTCACATAAAATTTGTTGAGGTAGGTTCTCTATAACCAAATGCCCTTCTTGCTGCCACCCATTATCTGTTTCCAAGGAAGGTAATATTTCCTCATAGCTAGGCATGTTTTTCATGGAAGACTTGAAATGAACATCTTTGCTCGTATGATGATGATGATAATGATGATGATGATGGTGATGATGATGAAGATGATGCTCATTTACATCCATGATGTCAAGACAAGGGTGCATACAAGTTGGAAAGAAAATTTTCAAATCCAGAGCTACAGTGTCATAAGAAATACAGAGGTCTTGGAAATATATAAGAATTCCGATAATGGTAGTCATTATTAGAGATGTTGATAAGGTGTTGAGATGGCAGAATCATTACAGTGCTGGACAAAATGCTTAGTGGAATCTCAGCCATCTTTATGTTCTGAGTTCAAATTCCACCGAGTCAACTTTGCCTTTCATCATTTTGGGGGTCCATAAAATAAGTACCAGTTATGTAATTGACTTAATCCCTTTGTCTGTCCTAGTTTGTCCCCTCTATGTTTAGCCCCTTGTGGGCAATAAATAAATAAATAAAATAAGTACCAGTTCAACACAGGGGTTGAAATGATTAAGTTACCCCGTCCCCTGATCTTGCTGGCCTTGTGCCAAAATTTGAAATCATTATTAAAGATGTTGATGTCAATATTGCTGTTAGAGTTTTGATAATAGTAATTATCATTAAAGATATTAATGATAATAATTTAAAGGTGATATCAATTTGTTTTCTATTTTCAGATCTGAGAAACTAAACATCTAAAAAGTCCCTTGTATGAGACTTTGAAGATGGGGCTTATCTGTGGCAGCCAGTCCCAGAATTATGATAATGCTAAATGTAAAGATTTGTCAGACAATAGTAAGTATACAGATTTCTTAGCCAAATTTCTTCAGATGTATGACTTGTATAACTCTCTTCACCACCTCAGACAAGATTCTCAGTTTCCGTAAATTCTTCCTAACAGTGATTAAAATTTCTCCAAACACCTGTTCCGATGATGCAACTCAACCATCTGGATATGCCAGTCATTAATGAATATAGACAGCCAGTGGAATATTTTGTCTCAAAGTTTTTATCTAACTGATGACTAGTGACTGAGACCTTTGGTGATATGCTGTGCTTGAGAAGACCTGTCAAACCAAGTGAAGTTGTCATCATGGCTGATGCTGGTGTCACATAATTGGCACGTAAAAAGCACCTTTCAAGCATTGGGTCTCACGGAAGCAATGACCAAGACCTTTGGCATTATGTCATGCTTGAGAAGACCCATTGAGCCAAGTAAAATCACAGTTGTGGCAGATACTGGTGTCATGCAAATGGCACCCATGCTGGTGGAACATAATAGCACCCATTACACTCTCAGAGTGGTTGGTGTTAGGAAGAGCACCCAGCTGTAGAAACCATGCCAAATCAAACTGGGGTTTGGTGCAGCCTTTCAGCTTGCCAGCCCTGGTAAAGCTGTCCCACCTATGCCAACATGGACAGTGGATGCTAAATCATGATGATGATGATGATGATCTTAACTTTTTTGTAACCATATTTTTGTTGAAATATACCCTCTTTTCTTGAAATAAATTTTAAAATAATGAAGAATATAATAAAATAATTTGTCCTTATCAAACTGATGTTTGGGACATGATTTTTCACGAAATTTTAATGGGAAATTTTAATTTAGACTATACAGTGCCACATAAAAGCACCCAGCACACTCTCTGAAGTGGTTGGCATCAGGAAGGGCATCCAGCCATAGAAACCATGCCAAATCAGACTGGAGTCTGGTGCAGCACCCTAGCTTGCCAGCTCTAGTCAAACCATCCAACCCATGCCGGCATGGACAATGTTAATTGCTGGTGATGATGGTATTCAATTAGGGCCCACATGTCCCTCGAAGGTTCACATAGGATATTGTTATTAAAGTTTATGTGCAATAAATTGGTTATACTTCTACAATACATGAAATATTTTCACAATTTTTTTTTATACAATTTGTAATAATATTTAATTATAAAAATGTAAAGAGATTTTTTAAAGCACCAAATGGTTATGGGGGGTCCAGTAGAGTAAAACAGGAACCAAAAGGGGTCCACAGGCAAAAAAATGGTTGAGAACCACTGCTTTAGACCATCACTTGTCCGACAATGATGCTCATTTATAACCATCACATCTAGTCAAGGGTACACATAAACATTCATGTGCACATGCATGCATATACACACTGTGTGCTTCTTTTGGTTTCCCTCTACCAAATCCACTCATAAGGCTTTGGCCAGTTTGGGGCTATAGTAGAAGTCACTTCCCCAAGGTGCTGCACAGTGGAACTGAGACCAAACCACATGATTGGGAATCAAGCTTCTTAACCACACAGCCATGCCTGCAGCTGTAATATAGATGCAAAAGCAGTGTCTTTGAAAGAAAGGGAAGGTGGCGGTCTGGCATAATTGTTAGCACACCAAAAAAAAAAAAACAATTGCTAAGCATCATTTTACCCATCTCTACATCCTGAGAGGGTTGACTCTGCCTTTCATCCTTTCGGGGTCAATAAATTGAGTACCAGTTTTGTACTGGGGTTGATCTAATTGACTGGATTCCTCCTCAAAAATTTCGAGTCTTGTGCCTAGAGTAGAAAAGATTTATCCTTTCAAGATTGATGAAGTAAGTACCAGAAATGCACTGGGGCTGATGTAACCTACTAGCCTCCTTCCCTAAAAAACAAAATCACGTATGCTCTGTTGTAGTTGCACACCAACATTACTCATCCAGTGAAGTATGCGGGCTTCATTTCTTTCAAGCCTTTATGATGTCCTCAATAGTCACAGCCCATGTCTCACTACAATGTGGCATAGCTTTTGTACACAGGCATTACACAATCTGCCTTTCACTCTGAGGAAGAGGCCCTTTGTTACTAACAAAAGTAGTAGCTCTTTGAATTTTGCTCAGCCTGTTTGTATTCTAGCAGCTACACTTTCAGAACTACTTCCTCCACTGCTAACTTCATTGCCTAAGTAATGGAAACTGGTCTATAACTTCTATGGATCCCACCAGATCGTTGATGAAGTCTATTTTCTGTACATTCCTGGTGTTTAATGTACCTGCATGTCTGCCACATTGAAAGACTACTTTCTCTGTTAATCTTCTAACAATACCGTTACATTTCTTATGTTTCCATATCTTGCACTGGATACACTGTATGGAGTTTCTACCTATATCTTTTCTACATATTGAGCAGGGCCATCTCCCTGAAGGAATCAGTGATTTGTCTGCTTTTCTACTTACTAGGACTTTGGTCTTTGCTAAATTACTGTAAGGCCCTTTCATTCCAGACCTTGCTCTCACACCTGAAATTTCTTCTCTGGGTCTGGTAGTGATTCAGCAATAAGATCAAGATCATCAGCATAAGGGAGCTCTCAAGGGCAGCCTGTCTTAAATTTCTATATTATGACCTGGAGGACTATGATAAACAAGAGGGGGTTACGAACTGATCCTTGGTGAACTCCCACTT
The DNA here is from genome assembly GCF_001194135.2 of Octopus bimaculoides. Taxonomy (NCBI): domain Eukaryota; kingdom Metazoa; phylum Mollusca; class Cephalopoda; order Octopoda; family Octopodidae; genus Octopus; species Octopus bimaculoides. The sequence continues at coordinate 132,859,588 of NC_068981.1, forward strand.
GTACACTAAATTCCTTGCTATACTCATTGCCATCTATCACTTTACTGACAATATCTCTGTGCATAGCTTGTACAGCTCTCACCAATCACTCGTCTATCCCTAGCTTTTGCATTGCCCACCAGATAAGGGGCAGGGAACCCTGTCAAAAAAGCTTTCTCCATGTCAACAAAAGGCAAATACAGAGGTTTATTTTTGACATCAGTGGTGCTTCTTCCTGGCACAAAACCAAACTGCATCTCATCTCAGCTAACTCTCTTCCTAATTAATTGAGCTATGACACTTTCTGTAACTTTCATCATCTGGTCCAAAAATTTGATACCTCTGTAACTATTTCTGTCTAAGGCGTCACCTTTACCTTTGTAGCAGTTGGCTATAATGCTGTCACATCAGTCATTGGAAATGACTCCCTCATGGACAACTTAATTAACAATATGGGTGACTTGGCTGTATGCCACTTCACAAAATATTTTAAGCATCTCAGCTGTGATTCCTGATGGGCTGGAGTCTTTCCCTGTCTTCATATACTTAATTACTTTATTTACTAAGCTAGTGTTGATATGAAAGGTTGGTACCTCTGTTGGGTTCAAATTAGGCAGGCTCTCCTTCTCTCATGCATTTTCTACATTTAGCATTTCATAGTAACACACCCAAGCCTCCTACTTTGCAGAATCATTAACTGCAAGTGAGCCATCATCCATGCAAACACACTTCTCTCCTACAACATCATAGCTTTCTCTTACATACTGTCTTGCAATCCAAAACACCTCAAGCCTCTGGTCATCATGCTGCAAAACATCGGCAAACTTCTTCCTTTCTGGCTGTCTCCTGGTTGAGTATACCTGTCTTCTTGCTGCCTGATATAGATCACTGCTGTTACCATTCACCCAGTCCTTCCAGACATGCTTCTTCACTCTCATGGTTCTGTCTACTGTACCATTCCACCACCATGTCACTCTAGGTCTAATTGGGACTTTGCACCAGCCACAGATTTGGTCTGTGACACTCAGTAACCTATCCCATAGGAAATTCCAGTTGTCCTCTATGTTACATGTCTGTAGCTCCTCCTCCTTCTCGTTAAATGCTTCAATTATGATGTCTATAAATCTCTTATCTATGTGTAAGCGTGTGTGTGCGTGCACGCACGTGTGTTTGTGTGTGTGTGTGGTGTGTATGTGAAACCTTGTCTACACATTATGTTATGTTACAGCTTCACTTGTATGATCAGCATCATCGTCATACGAACGAAGTTGTTCATTTCTAGCCTTCCCTGAAAAACATGTCTAGCTTTGTGAAAATATTTGCTTGGAAACAAAAGAGGATTGACAACAGGAAGGGCATCCAGCTGCAGAAAATCTGCCTCAAGCACAGGAATGTGGATGTTAATTGATTATGAATAGTCAGGTGTGATTTGAGGAGTATTTGACTATTATTTCTAGTAGGCTAATCAGCCACATAAATGCTCTTTTGATGGCTTAAATGTCTTGAATTTATTTCAGTGGTTCTTAATTGAGGTCTATATAGTCCTTAGGGGTCTATATAAGACTTTATTGTTAAATTTTATCTGTAATAAATTGGCCATACTTCTACATACCTAAAATATTTTTACAATTTTTTAATACAATTCCTAACAATGCTTAATTATAAAGGCAGTGAGCTGGCAGAAACGTTAGCACGCTGGATAAAATGCTTAGCGGTATTTTGTCTGTCTTTATGTTCTGAGTTCAAATTCTCCTGAGGTCGACTTTGCCTTTCATCCTTTTGGAGTTGATAAATTAAGTACCAGTTGCGTACTCGGGTCGATCTAATTGACTGGCTTGCTCCCCCCAAATTTCGGGCCTTGTGTCTAGAATAGAAAAGAATATAATGGACCCAGTTGTTTGTCTTGAATTTATTTCAGTGGTTCTCAATTGAGGTCCATATGACCCTTAGGGGTCTATATAAGATTTTATTGTAAAATTTTATCTGTAATAAATTGGCTATACTTCTACAATGCATAAAATATTTTTACAGTTTTTTTAATACATTTCCTAACAATGTTTAATTATAAAAGTATGTGATTTTTTAAAACATCGAATGGCTAAGAGGGTCCATCTGAGTAAAATAAGAATCAAAGGAGTCCTTAGATAAAAAAAAAGAAAGTTGAGAAACACTGATTTATTTGATCAGTCTTGGAAGACTATAAGACAGAATCAACTAGGTCATAATGTATGGGAGAATTCATGAAAAAACAACAGACGAAGAAGACAGGTGGTGTAAACAACAAATGGATGTATTAATATAATGCTCGGGGATAGAGAAAGTCTTTAACGTTTTGAGCCTACGCTCTTCAACAGAAAGAAACAAGGAGGTACCTGTCTCCGATGAAGCACTGGAACATTTACTCTTTAGCTTTTCTCCTTTGAACATCGACCTAATAGAATATTAACTGTGAATATCCCTTAGACTTTTGTTGTCTTTTGTATTTGACCTGCTTTACATATATGTACGTGTGTATGAGTGTGTATGTGTGTGTGTGTGTGTGTGTGTGTGTACGAGTATGTGTGACCTTGAAATGTCAGTCTCATGCCTGCAGCCATATAGCTATATCTATGTCTGTCTGTTTTTTTTATCTGATGTACACATTCGTATACACACACACACACACACACACATGCTTATGCATACATATACACATGCTCAAGTGAACAGATATTCTAAATACAAATGTACTGTAGTACAATGGAGGTACACTAAACTCTGCTAGAGTTCATTGCGTTCAACAGTTGACTGCTGTTGCTGTTATTGTTGCGTAAATGTTTTGTTTGTTGGAGATTGACTTGGTTAAGACTGGAAACACTTGAAAATGTGCAATGTAATATCTTGTTCGATGTATTTGTTACCATTATCATCATCATCATCATCATCATCATCATCAATTAACATCTGTCTTCTATGAGGCATGGGTTGAACAGCTTGATGGGAGCTGGCAAATCAGAGCACTCAATCAAGATCTACTGTCTGTTTTGGTATGGTTTTTACAGCTGGATGCCCTCCCTGATGCCAATCACCTTATAGTGGACTGGGCGCTTTTCACATGACACCGAGACTGTCAAGGCCTATTTTAGCATGGTTTCCATAGCTGGATATCCTGCCAAATGCCAACCCCTTTATAGAGTGGACTGGGTGCTTTTCACATGACATTGTGAATGAGTTTGTGTATGGGAGTGATTGAAATAATGGTTACAACAACAACAAAGCAACAAAAATAGTACAATGAAACAGATGGGTGATGGTGGTGGCAGTGGAGGAGAAGTTAAAATTGTTATAAACAAGGCATGACTGTGAGGTTATGAAACTTGCTTCCCAACCGTGTGGTTTTGGACAAGTGTCTTCTACCAAAGCTCCAGGCTGACCAAAGCCTTGAGAGTGGATTTGGTAGACAAAAACTTGTGGAAGCCTATCGTTTGTGTGTGTGTGTGTGTATGCCCTCGTTCTGACATTATGTGATGGTTGTAAACAAGCTTCAATGTTGTACGTGTGATGTTTGTTTTTAGTTTTCCATTGCGAAATAGGTTTGGCCATGGGAAAATATTACTTTGGTTGGATACAGGTGAGAATTGGCAACTGGAAGGGCAGCTGGCTGTAGAAAATCTACCTCAACAAATTCTGTCTGAGCCAAGCAAGCATGGAAAAGTGTATGTTGTTGATGATGATGATGATGATGATGATGATGACAATGACAACGGTGGTGGTGGTGGTGGTGAAGGAAAAATGAGTCCAAGTTTAATAGACGTTTATACTTGTGATAGACTTCTATATTTGTAGCCTTTATACTCAGCCCTTTATGAAAACCAGATGTCTGGATATAATGGCAAACTGGAATTACGTCTGTGCCTAAACATTTCTAAGATTGGCCCAGTGCCTATTTCTGTTTGCTAGATGAAATGAGGTCATCATCACTGTCATTGTCTTATGGTCCTATTTTCTCATGCTGGCTTGAATTGGGTGAAACTTCTTGAAGCAGTATTTTATGGATGGATGCACTTTCTGATCCCAGCTGTTACTTGTCTTTGAGTAAGGTATTTTATTTTGCTCATGCTCACATGTCTAACTGCCAAGTTGTAAGGCTTATTGCTTTCATGGAATATAAACAAACATCACTGCTGCCTGAGCTGTGTCAATGCAAAGACACATGGAGGGGGAAGGGGAGGGAAAGAAGAAAGAGAGAGAGAGAGAGAGAGAGAGAGAGAGAGAGAGAGAGAGACCCTCCACAAATATATCACACAGTGCTTTTTCATGTAATTTCTGTTGATCGAGTTCCACTTACAGAGCATTAGTTGACCTTGGACTATGCTAGAAGACACTTTCTCCGTGTGCCTTTCCATAGGCTCAAGCTTAAAACCATGCAGTTGTAAAGTAAACATCTTATCCACACTGTCATTCCTGTATGTATGTGATAATGTAGAATAACTAGTTTTATAATCTTGTGTTGAAGAGTTCAGAAAGAGGACGAAATAGTACTATCCATGACCACAAGAGACTTTAACCCTTTCGTTACTAACCCGGCCGTAGCTGGCTGAAAAATTTTTTGGTTCATAAGACTAACCCGGCCGTAGCCGGCCGAGTGTACCCATTGTTACTTAAATGTATATTTGAACCCAAATCTCGTTAGTAAATTCGTTAAAACACCTGATTTCACTTTGCAAACAGTTGAGTTATTGTCTCCGACATTGTTTGGCATGATATTTGAACTCAGTGAATTTTGGAAGATTTTTTTCCACATTTTTTGCGGCGTCGATTTTTTTCAACTTTGAAGATGGAGAGGAGTTTCATGCTATCAAGCAGTGATTCCGAATTTGAAGGTTTTTCAACAGAAGATATGGAGATATCGAAGAAAAGAATGAATGAGCTA
>NC_068981.1:132864739-132867407 GCF_001194135.2 Octopus bimaculoides
ATTTTTCTGAGGAAACAGGGTCTACCCATAGTCTTTCTCAGGAAGCGAAACCTTTAGACTTCTTTTACATGCTTGTTTGAAATGATTACTGCGGAAACAAACCGTTACGCAGAATGTAAACAAACCGGAAAAAAAGATAGCTTGTGGTTTCCTGCAACTGTAGATGAAATACGGGCATTTTTTGCCATAAATATTATTATGGGTATTAGACAGTTACCCAGAATAACAAATTACTGGAGCGATCAGGAACCTTTTGGCGATGAATATATTTCCAGTATTATGAACGAGTACGATTCGTGAAGCTGAACCAATATTTACATGTGAGAGACACTAGCAGTACACACCCCGCCAATACGTGGAGAACTTTGAGACAAAAATTATGCAAAAAACTCAAGAGGAACATTAATGGTATAATTTCACTGATAGAGGAGGGCCTACAAGAGCCATGGGCGCTACTCCATGACTGCAGCCCCAGCAAGTGCAAAAATCAAAAAAACAAAAACAAGTTTCAAATTGTGGCACAAACCCAGTCATTTTAGGGACAAGGATTTTGTTGGTTACATTGAATCTCAATACTAGTAAGTGTTTTGTCCAGTGCACTAATGGTTCTGCCAATTTGTCAGCTTAATAATAATAATAATAATAATGATTTCTAATTTTGACTCAAGACCTGCAATTTCAGGGTGGTGGTGTGGGTGGTGGTAAGCTAATTACGTCAACCCCAGAGAGTTCAACTGGTATTTATTTCATTATCCATGAAAGAATGAAAGGCAAAATCTAATCATCGTCATCATCATCATTGTTTAACATCCATTTTCTATGCTGGTATGGGTTGGACGTTTTGACTGGAGCTGGCTTGCCAGGGAGCTGTCCAGTCTCCAATTGTCTGCTGTGGCATTCTTTCTACAAATGGATGTCTTTCCTAATGCAAAATCTAATAATAATAATAATAATAATAGTAATAATAATGATAGTAATAATAATGATGATAATAATAATGATGATAATAATCCTTTCTACTAAAGGCACAAGGTCTGAGATTTTGAAGGAGGGGACTAGCTGGTTACATCGACCCCAGTGTTTCACTGGTACTTAATTTATCAACCCTGAAAAGATGAAAGGCAAAGTTAAACTCGGTGGAATAATAATAATAATAATAATAATAAAAATAATAATAATAATAATAATAATAATAATAATAATAATAATAATAATAATGATAATAATAATAATCCTTTCTACTATTGGTACAAGGCCTGAAATTTTGTGGGGAGGAGGTATATCAATTTCATTAACCCCAGTGCTCAACTGATGCTTATTTTATTGGCATTAAAAGGATGAAAGGCAAAATTGTCCTCATTGGAATTTGAACTCAGAACGTAAAGACAGACAAAGTGCTGCTAAGCATTTTGTCCGGCATGCTAATGATTCTGCCAGCTTGCCACCTTAATAATAATAATAATGATGATGGGCTCTCCCATCGAAGGCAACTTATGAGATTTCAAGTTATTGCCGAACGACTTTCACAAATGATTAGTTTATGGTGACCAAATGTTTGTGCAGCACATTAGCGCACTCCCATTGTCAAATGGATGTTGCCTGAACAGGTGCATTGTGTACCACACATCAGGTGTTGAAGTGATGATTGCAGAGCAGTGTCAGAGGAAGTGTTTTGCTCAAGAACGCAATGCACCACCCAGTCTAGGAATTGAAACCACAGTCTCACAATCATGAATGCAACACCCTAACCACTAGGCTGTGTACCCACACAATAATAATAATAATAATAATAATAATAATAATAATAATAATAATAATAATAATAATAATAACAATAATAAATTCAACTTTACGATGAAAGTAAACAAACAATGTTTATTTTTAGAAGCGTTGAGATGTATTGTAAGATACAGAAATAAACTAAACTGCCCAGCAACGAATTCTTCTGCAATTTAGTAAAGTATTTTTCTGCAATATATGGATAATTTATCCTGATCACGCTATTTTATAGCATTATCATGCATTTGAGAAATAAATTTATTTCTGTATCTTATAATAATAATAATAATAATGATAATAATAATGATAATAATAATTAATTCGTTTATTAGCCACAAAGGCTTACATAAAATTAAATTAAGAGTCATACAACAACATAAAAGACAAAAACAGGACGATACAAAGGGTTTTACAACGTGTAAACAATATAATAACAATTAGAATTAAACAATTTAAAACTCCCAATAGGGGAAGCGCTTTAAGGATCTTGTGGAAAACCCCACAAAAGCTATGGGTGCCTGAACAACTGGGCATGAGCCCTTCTCCTTTTGTTTACAGGTGCACCCTCAGAATTGGTCCTTTCACACTGGCCATTCTGCCAGCATTCATCCACCTTTCAACAAACTTGCTACAAGGCAACACTTCCCTCTCCACCCTCAACTTCCTTTTCAAGTGAATCTTAAAAAAGTTGATGAGGGCCTGGCCAAAGAGGAAAGTGCCTGTCTTTAGCCCTTTCAAACAGGTCCACCATATGACCTCTTTCACTACAGCCACCAGACAAATAAAATGATGATGATGATGATGATAATAATAATAATAATAATAATAATAATAATAATAATAATAATAATAATAATAATAATAATAATAATAAAAGATCTGGAAATAA
>NC_068981.1:132867496-132868758 GCF_001194135.2 Octopus bimaculoides
AAATAAAATGATGATGATGATGATGATAATAATAATAATAATAATAATAATAATAATAATAATAATAATAATAATAATAATAATAATAATAATAAAAGATCTGGAAATAAAGGTAACTTGAATGTGGAGCCTAAGATCTGGAGATAGAAGTAACTCGAATGTGGAGAAATAATTCCTATTATAGTAGGTGCATTAGGTATGATAGAAAAGCATTCAGATAAATACATAACAAAAATGCCAGGACTTACAAGTATATATAACATACAGAAAATAGCACTATCAGGCACCGCACACATCCTGCGTAAAACACTTTCAATACAGTGAAAATAAGAGCACTACAACAAACCACAGCACATACCCGAGGCACACACAGAGCTGCGCTCAGTAATGGAGTGAAAGCACATGATTAAAAATAAGACTGCTGAATAATAATAATAATAATAATGATGATAGTTTCAAATTTTGGCTCAAGGCCAGCAGTTTTAGGATTGGGTGGTAAGTAAGTCAATAACATCATCTCCTCTACCCAACCGGTGCTTATTTTATTGACTCTGAGAGAATGAAATGGAAAGTCCAACCTTGGTGGAATTTGAATTCAGAACCTAAGAACCCAGAAGAAACACTGCTAAGCATTTTGTCCAATGAATTAATGATTCAGCCAGGTCAAAAACAAAACCTTCTCTAAATGTTTCCATCTTACAGATGCAATTCAATCTGAATATGAACATTTCCTCACCTTGCCGATCAGACAAAGCCTACAAGGTTATAGGTTCAATTCCTGCTTCACTGGAATCTCTTAGCTCACATAAAATACACCCACATAAATGTACAACTTATAAGCACTTATACATTTGTATCAGGTGCATACAGTTTCAACAAGTTGAAAGAAACGAGAAGTAAAAGGAATTAAGTTTCTACATTAATTTATTATATACATATTTTTTACATTTATAGATATTTAGAAACAAATCATTTCGTCGTAGAGAATTTACGACTTAAATTTATTATTAACTAGTTTCTCATTCTAACTAATAAGGTTTCACGACAATTCATTATTGTCGGATTTGATTATTGAACATGGCATATATATTAGCCTATACTCAAAAGGTTGAGTGTCGTGGACTTGGGTGGCAACCAACGAACACTGGAGATTTTGCCGAAAATCAGGGTTTTTATAACTACTCATACACGAATCATAGAACCGTAACCCCGTGAAAGATTTCTTCAACAAAGTTCATAATTCGTATATGGGCAGTAATTTT
>NC_068981.1:132869450-132870648 GCF_001194135.2 Octopus bimaculoides
CCTCCTCCTCATCATCATCATCATCCTCATCATCATCATCATCATCATCATCATCATCCTCATCCTCCTCCTCCTCATCATCATCATCCTCATCATCATCATCATCATCACCATCATCATCATCATCATCATCATCCTCCTCATCATCTTTGTCATTGTTTTAATTGGCTCCCTCCTTTTCTTCTTCCTCATTCCTTTTCCTGAAATTTTTGTCACCATCGTCATATCTCCTGCTTCTCATTCATCGTCATCATCATCATCACCCCCACCAAAATTACCACTGTGGTGCAAACCATTACTGCATTTAAAAATGCCTGGGACGCACAGACATAAAATGCACTAGCATTATACGTGCACCACTTCACAGGCAGGTTTACATAGAAAAACAACAACAACAACAACAACAAAAATCATCAAAGCAGACTTTTGAAATGACAACGGGACAGGAAATTATAGAGGCAGGCTTTTGACATAGTTGCAGCATAAAGAAGGGTGTAAAGGACAGGGTATATAATATAACCTTGAACTCAGGATCAGTAAGACACAATAATGAGCATGGTAGACACAGTAAGTTGAATCTAGATTGTAGATGCTGTTCGTCTCTAGTGATGATGTTGACAACGACGATTATGGTGGTGGTAGTGGTGGCGATGATGATGTTGGTGGTGGTGGTGGTGGTGGTGATGGTACTAGTACTGGTGGTGGCGGTAGATGTGGTATCAGTGGTGTTATGGTTTCTGTGTGGGCAGTGGTTGTGTGGTAAGAAGCTTGCTTCCCAACCACATGATTCCAGGTTCAGTCCCACTGCAATGACACGTTGGGCAAGTTGTCTTCTACTATAGTCTCGGGCCAACCAAAACCTTGTGAGTAGATTTGGTAGATGGAAGCTAAAAGAAGCCTGTTGTCGAGTCCACAGCTAACCACCTACACTTTTTTCTGCAAAATAGGGGTAGTTTATCCTGTTCAAGCTATATTATTAGCATTATTCTGCGATTGAGAATTTAAAATCACTTCTTTAACTTTCTAAGACATCTCAACGCCTCTAAAAGCAAACTTCGTTTGTTTATTTACATTTGTCGTAATTTGAATTTAATATATATATATATATATATATATATATAGGTTAGTTGAGTTAGAGGTTAAAAATAACCGTCTAAATGATAGAAGTATCCATTACACTACCGGTATATTACCTTTA
>NC_068981.1:132871771-132880640 GCF_001194135.2 Octopus bimaculoides
AACCACACTGCTATGCCTATACCTGAATGATATTTTCAGACTGAATACAGAAAATGATTTAATCCTTTACCTACCGGTGATCTCATATGAGATCACTTAAAAATTACAAATTTCATAATTATCTGTCAATATTTACACATATCTAACCTTTTTGCTATATCTACTAGGTATATTTCTCTGATATTCAAATGAGGTTTGCTAATTTTTCACCCAATATCTCGCTTATTTCTATTTAAAATGTTATTTTGAAATGTTATTTTGATCATTTCAGCATGTTTCTAAGGCTGTTTTATGCTAGAAATCAAAGTTTCACAAAAAAATTCCAGTTAATAGAATTACGAGAGGTAATGGGTTAATCTATGACATGCTATCTATTGCAATACTTCCCAGAATTTGGATAACTCCATGTGATCTGTTTTCAGAATCTTTAAGACATGGTTTAATGTCTGTATATAATTTTGCAGGTCATACATAAATGTTTATATTATCTATTATTATGATCAGATTCAAGTCATGAAGTGTCTCTTTCTATAATTTAGTGGAGCTCATCTTGCATCCTTGGATCTTTTTGACAATCTATTAGGACCCTTCCTTTCCCAGGATAGTTTGTGTTCCCTCAACAAAATTCAAACCCACAACTGAGAAATCTGCTAACTATATACAGGGCAATGCAAAAATCCCTTTCACATATTTCTGTTTTTTTAATTTAAAAAAATTTTTTTTTTATGAGCCCAGCCTTAGTAGTAATTGGAAAGGTTGGTCATTAGTAAATGAACAGATCTCTGTTTGTAGCTTTCTTGTAAAATTAGGTTTACATGCCATCCTCCTTTATGATTTTATGCTAAAAGTCAAGAAGTTAGGAGGGATCTAGACAGTTATCTTTCAATGAAACTGTTTGGTCCTCAAGATCGTGGAAGTTCTTAAACTGAGCTTGTAGATTTAAATTGTTTGAAAATCTTGTGGATGGTGACATGGCTTGGAAGTTTCCAAATTTTAGGATTTTTTTGGCAGTTTTTCAGGAAATGACTATTCTCTCATCAAATGATAATGTCATTTTTCTAAAATATATAAAACAACATATAAATCAAAAATATTTAGAACAAAGCAAAAATGGCATTAAAAACATAAAAGCTGGGTTCAGTCCCACTGTATGACCTTGAGCTGACCAACACTGTGTGAGTGGATTTGGTAGATGAAACTGTATGGAAGCCCATTGTATGTGTGTGTGTGTGTGTGTGTGTGTGTGTGTGTGTGTGTTTGTACTCTTTGTGTTGATTTGTTTATGCTCTTGTAACTTTACAGTTCATAAAAAACAACTGATAGAACAGGTACCAGGCTTTAAAATAGAATAAATACTGGGGTTGATTTGTTTGACTAAACCTTTCAATGTTGTGCCCCAGTATGGCCACAGTCCAATGACTCAAACAAAAATATCTTTTAGCTTCTGAAGGGACTTGTGAATAACCCTGTGTATTGTGTTTCTGAAACTGGACCCTAAAATTTCCAAAATTGTCAAATAGAAACTTTATATATGATGTTTAATTTGATTTCAAAATAATGATTTTTCTTGATTTTAATTTCAGAACCACATTTCAAGCGTAACAACATTGTGATCAGTTTCAAAAATAATGTCACAGAAGAATATCAAAACTTCAACATTATAGAGAGTTTGAAGTTTGGGAAGTTATGTGAACATTCAAAAGAACACATTTTGATTGATGTAGGTTTTTAGTGATTTTGTTCTGCTTCTTTTTTGACATTCAAACCCATTGATTGTAACCCACAACAGCACAGAAAAGTGTTCCTGTATCTAATATGTAAGCTGGTATCTCGGACAGTTTTGGTGGTAGTGATGATATCATGATGGCTTTGGTATCTTATTGACGTTAATTTTTATTCACCTTTTGAGAGATGAAAACTAAAGTTGATCTCATAACTGTCTTTTCTATAAAGCTCATTTCAAGAGCTTATCAACATGATTGCTCTTTGATCAGGATACATGCTTCTTCTTAGGCATGAGAACTCTCACCTCCTCTGCCATTAATCTTGCCATAATGTAGGAAGATGTATAGTAAGGAATACATTATTATACATATCAGTTTACTTGAGCCAAGTTATGAATGCCACAAATGTCATGAAAGCGGAAGTGTTTACATAGTTGCAAAACTTGTTCAAAGCAGCAATCAAATCTCTCCATGTCTGCCTTACTGATTTACATTCATAAATCATTTATTTTAAGTTTTAACTCCTAGAAATAATGATAAAATGGTTTCTTCAGTTGTTTTTTCTCCATTCCATAACTTTGTTCAATACAGGCAAACTATGACAGTCTCCAGAATGATTAGTTATCTGAAATAACAGATTTTTCCACTCCTTAAAGTAACCAAACTTCATGACTGTATGCTTGGATTATATAGTGCATATAATTTGGTAGAAGTACAGCTAACCTGAAGGACATATATTTTCGCTCAAGTACAGCTGACCTGAAGCACACAGCTTTACTCAATACAGAAATCCTGAAGCCAGTCATGGCTCTGCTCAGGTACATCTAACATGAAACTCACCATAACTTTGTTCAAGCTTACAGTTAATCTGTGACATATATAACATGACTCAAGGGCAACTGACCTGGGCACCCAACAATAACAGCTACTCATGTATGGTAGTCTTTAGGATGGCATTGACTAAGGATTCCTAAATGTTCACTAGCTACCATGAGCTTTGCTTGCTAAAACCCTTGCTGGTCTTGGGATTGTTATCTTTGCCATATAACATTGGCACTTTAACATTAGTGAGGTTGTAATGATGTGTATTGGCAAAATTGAGCTGAACAGAAAAACTGGAAATGCATATGTCATGAAGAGAAGTAGAGATAAACATATTGACTTTGTCATTGTTTTCACCATTATTCTTTAATGAATAAATGCCTTCCTAATTATGTGATGTCAGCATGCCATCTCAAATCACACTGACATTCTTCTCTTCAGTTCAAGTTATTTGGATAGGTGTAATCTGTATTTGGATTATGACATGGTAAACAGTAAGGTAATCCTTATTTAGATTATAAACAATTAGGTTATCCATATTTGGATTATGACATGATGAACCATAAGGTAATACATGTTTAGATATATGATAATTAATAAGGTGATCCATAATTGGATAACAATATGATAAATACTAAAGTAATCTGCATTTGGATTATGACATGATATACAATAAGATAATTCATATTTATCTGCAGTGTGTTTAAATGGTTAAATAGTCATTTTAAATTGTCACTAGCTAATCATTCTTTGTGTTTATGATATTTTTCCTTGGATGTTGTTCTAGAATAAATACTTCTTGGTGTCTGATCGACCTGTGGATTTTGAAGGAAAACCGTTGAAAGAATCTGCAATATTCAGTTCGTACTGGAAAGCTAATCACCTGCCTTTGTATGGAATGGCTCAGCCAAACACTGCTAACCTGAAGAAAATTCTAGAAATGCTTTTGGCACACAGTAAACCAGTAAGTTTGAGATTGTCTCACGACAGATCTTTCATCTTTTACATTTAACATTTTGCTTGTTTCAGTCATTGGACTGTGGACATACTGGAGCATTGCCTCGGAGGGTTTATTAGTCCAGCGGTTCTCAGCCATTTGTTATCTACGGACCCCTTTGATTACTATTCTATTCTTGTGGACCCTCTTATTTTGTTTTCCACATATTCACTTGTGTAGGTTTGTAATAGCATTCTCTGAAAGAATGTGTTCCAGTGGCTGGAAACTTGCAGAACTATGTAAAATGTTTGAGAAACAACTTATCTGTCTCTTGCAATAAATACATCTCAAGCAAAAAATTTTTCCTGGACTCTTAAAATACTATTGTCAATCTTCTATTTACTAGTTTACTTGTGTGGACCCCCCAAAATTCTTATATGGACCCCCATAGCTCATATGGACCCTGGTTGAGAACCGCAGGTTTAGTTGAACATATCAACCCTAGTACTTATTTGTTAAGTTTGGTACATATTCTGTTAGTATTTTTTGCCAAACCACTTAGTTACTGGGTTGCAAAAAAAAACAAAAAACAATAGCTGTTGTCAAGCAGTGGTAAGGGGACAAACACAAACACACACATACATACATACATGCATACATACATACATATGTATATAGATATTAATATATGATAATAATGATGATATATATGTATATATATGTATATATTATATGTATCATCATCATCATCATCATCATCATCGTTTAACATCCGCTTTCCATGCTAGCATGGGTTGGACGATTTGACTGAGGACTGGTGAACTAGATGGCTACACCAGGCTCCAATCTGATTTGGCAGAGTTTCTACAGTTGGATACCCTTCCTAACACCAACCACTCCGAGAGTGTAGTGGGTGCTTTTACGTGCCACCGGCACGAAGGCCAGTCAGGTGGTACTGGCAACAGCCACGCTCAAAATGGTGTATTTTACATGCCACCTGCACAGGAGCCAGTTCGGCGTCACTGGCAACAATCTTGCTCGAATGTCTTTTCACATTCCACTGGCACAAGTGCCAGGAAGGCGACGTTGGTAACGATCACGCTCACCTCAAATATTTCCCTGAAGGAAGGCCTTCCTCTCCCTGGTCTTGTTGACTTTGAATTGTCATCAGTGCTTCTGTAAGCTTCTGTAACTTTATTTTTTCTGGGTAGGGCTGTTGGCCTCTACTCTTTGACCTGTCCAGCATGGGAGGCTCTACCAAGAGCTTCCACTCTGTTGGCGTAGACCTCAGGGTCAGTGAAATGCACAAGCCATCACACTGCAACAAGGAATGAATCTTGTGGTGGATCCATTCATTTTGGCATTGTCTTGTACTTGTATCAGCCATTAGACTGTGGCCATGCTGGGGCACTGCCTTGAAGAATTTTTAGTTGGAGGGATTGATCCCAGTACTAAATTTTTTAAGCCTCATACTTATTCTATCAGTCTCTTTTCGCTGAACTGCTAAGTTACAGGGGACATAAATACACCAACACCAGTTGTCAAGTGGTGGTAGGGGACAAACACTGACAGAAAGACACACGCATGTACGCACGCACACACACACACACACACACACACACACACACACACACGTACACACATATATATATGATGGGCTTCTTTTCAGTTTCTGTCTATCAAATCCACTCACAAGGTTTTGGTCAGGCTATAGTAGGAGTCACTTGTACAAGGTGAGGTGCATACAGTGGGACTGAACCCAGAACCATGTGGTTGAGAAGCAAACTTCATACCACACAGCCATGCCTGTAATTTATTAACATTAGAGTAACTCTTTCTACTGATTTACCAAAGGAAAAATAGTAAAATGTACATTCTTGAGAATGTGACTATTGATACTGGTATGGTATGTGGTGAAGAAGGTCACTTTGTACTCACAAGGTTTTGGAATCAGTTCCATTGCATGGCACTTTAACTTTTTAGCGTTCAGATTCTTTTCTACTCTAGGCACAAGGCCTGAAATTTTGGAGGAGGGTGCCAGTCAATTAGATCGACCCCAGTACACAACTGGTATTTAATTTATCAACCCCGAAAGGATGAAAGGCAAAGTGGACCTCAGTGGGATTTGAACTCAGAACGTAAAGACAGACGAAATACTGCATGCTAACATTTCTGCTTGCTCACCGTCTTTAGCATTCAGATTACCTAGTCAGATGTAGTTCCTATATATCAACATTGTTTGAATTAATCATGCATTATCTTGTAGTTTTGAGAGTTTGATAATGCAGTTGTTTATCTTTAGAATGACAATTCAAGAGTAGGTGTGAGAGGCTGGATATGGACAATTTGAACAGACAGAATGTTTGGGTTAGATATGGTCATTTTAAATACTAAAGGATTAAGTAAGCATCTGTACTGTAGTCCCTGGCTGACCAATGGCTTATGAGTGAATTTGATTGAGGGAAAATACCGGAAGCTTTTAACAACCTACTCTCTGAGTGGTTGGCGTTAGGAAGGGCATCCAGCTGTAGAAACTCTGCCAAATCAGGCCGGAGCCTGGTGTTGCCATCCGGTTTCACCAGTCCTCAGTCAAATCGTCCAACCCATGCTAGCATGGAAAGCGGACGTTAAACGATGATGATGATGATGATATATAAAAAAAGGCAAAAAAACCTCTGTCAATTGAAAAGTAGATAAGGGTTGGTATAGAAACAGTATCCAATCACAAAACCTTGCTTTAAATCCTCTCTGTCTAACCCATACAAACACCGAAAAATACACATTCAAATGAAGGAACGACTGATTCTTGAGAAAAGAAAATAACTGCTTCAATTCAGAGTAAATGTGATGTCTTCTGTTGTAGGTTTTGCTACTTAATCTGAGAGAAGAACCAGTTTTTGTACTGGCAGTCAACCAACATGCTGAAAATGCTGTGTCTTATTCAATTCGGACAAAGGAAGAAGTGCATGATTGCATTGTTACAGGATTAACTGAGAAAGAGGCCAATGAACATGAACTGACACTTCGCAAACAGGTATCTCACTTTGCTTTTCTAATTATGTTAATGTCCCCTGTTAATTTTGAATATTATGATCATAATGTATGTTAGTTGAGGGCTCATGACCTAGTGGTTAGGATGTTGTGCTCAATATTGTGAGATTATGCTTTTAATTCCTGGATTGGGTGGTGAGTTGTGTTCTCAAGTAAAACACTTCATCTCAACTTGTTCTGTAATCACTTCAACTCCTGACATGTGGTACAATGTGCACCTGTTCAAGTGATGCTGATTTGATGGAGAGATTGAGCTAATGTACAGCATAAACGTTTAATCAATCACTATAAACAAATCATTTGTGCAGGTTGCTCAGCAAGAAAATGCAGAACTGGTTCTACCATTGGAATATGTTAGAGAGAGACTATCGGTCTATGTATATGAAGGAAATTATGATTTCATTCATTCACACAGGCATACATGCTAACATGCATGCACACATACATACCTACAACAAATACAAGCACACATAAACAGAAGATAGTTATTAAATAGGCGCAGGAGTGAGTGGTTGTGTGGTAAGTAGCTTGTTTACGAACCACATGGTTCCGGGTTCATTCCCACTGCGTGGCACCTTGGGCAAGTGTCTTCTACTATAGCCTTGGGCCGACCAAAGCCTTGTGAGTGGATTTGGTAGAAGGAAACTGAAAGAAGCCCACCGTATATATGTATATATATATATATGTATGTGTGTGTATATGTTTGTGTATCTGTGTCCCCCCAACATTGCTTGACAACCGATGGTGGTGTGTTTAGGTCCCTGTAACTTAGCGGTTCAGCAAAAGAGACTGATAGAATAAGTACTAGGCATCCAAAGAATAAGTCCTGGGTCAATTTGCTTGACTAAATGCGGTGCTCCAGCATGGCTGCAGTTAAACGACTGAAACAAGTAAAAGAGTAAATACCTGATCAACAGGTGAGATAAGGCAGGATGCCTCTAATACAGGAGTTCCCAACTCAGAACACAAAGAGAGATGAAATGCTGCTAAGCATTTTGCTCAGCATGTTTACCACCTTAATGCATAACTCAGTATTGGTTTCAAATTGTAGCACAAGGCCAGCAAGTTCAGGGCAAGGGGTTAAGTTGCTTACATCAACCCCCAATACTCAACTGGTATTTATTTTATCAACCCTGAAAGGACGAAAGGCAAAGCTGACTTGGTGGAATTTGAACTCAGAGCATAAAGACAGACAAAATGTCACTAAGCATTTTGCCTGTGTGCTAACGATTCTGCCAAGCTCACCACCTTAACCTATTACCTCCCATAATTCTATTAACTGGAATTTTTTTTATGAAACTTTGATTTCTAGCATAAAACAGCCTTAGAAACACGCTGGAATGATTAAAATAACATTTCAAAATAACATTTTAAGTAGAAATAAGCGAGATATTGGGTGAAAAATTAGCAAACCTCATTTGAATATCAGAGAAATATACCTAGTAGATATAGCAAAAAGGTTAGATATGTGTAAATATTGACAGATAATTACGAAATTTGTAATTTTTAAGTGATCTCATATGAGATCACTGATAGGTAATGGGTTAATGTTTAACTCAAAATTAATATCTGACATATACAAATCAGTGTGAATGCTAAAATTTTTGGATTCTTTCACAGGTTTTAAGATATGCTGCGACAAGCGACAGCTTTGATTTCCCCTTTTACAACTGCCCAGACGAAGAACCTTACATTTACAATGTACAGTATGAAGATTTCCTCATTACATCCAACGAAATGTATTCCAGGTTACAGTTTGAATATGCAGGTCTCAGGTAAGCATAATGTGTACCCAGTAAGCTTAAATAGTACTACCTACTTGTTTTAACCATTTACTTGCAATTTCTCTTTGTAGTTGCTAAACATGCTAGAAAAAGCAGCCAAAAATTTTACTAAAATCACACTGTGGTCATGACTGTGGCTATTGTTGTGCTCATGCTTGTGTTCATGTTTGTGTAAGTGGTTACAGTTGTGGTTGTGCATGTGGTCATGCTGTGGGTGTCTTTGTGCTCGTTGTTGTAGTCTTGCTCTTGCTGGTGGACGTTCTCCTCCTCCTCCTCCTCCTCCTCATCTTCGTGCTCATGCTTTTATCTGAAATTATATTAGTGGATAATGTTATATGAAACATATATGAAACCTGAGGAACAAAGGCTGGATGGTCATGGCTGGAAAGTTATCAATCATAGATCTGTTCAGAGAGAGAGCTGTCATGGGGTTAAACAGCAACACTCTTTTGCAAATTGTGAATCGTAACATGCACTTATACACACACACTCACACACAAATATATAGCCTCCTTCTCATCCACATTGTCTTCCTCCTCCTCCTCCTCCTC
>NC_068981.1:132880704-132887174 GCF_001194135.2 Octopus bimaculoides
CTCCTCCTCATCATCATCATCATCATCATCATCATCATCATCATCAGTAGCAGCAGCAGCAGCAGCAGCCACCCTTTCATCCTTCACCTCCTCTTCCTCCTCTTCTTCCTTCCTCCTCCTCCTCTTCCTTCATCCTCCTCTTCCTAGAGTGCACTCAGAGCTGTGTGCTTGTGCAACATTCTGTAGCTACTACAGCTTTCTCCTACATCTTGAAGCAAAACCAGCTGTAAGCTATCAAAATTGATTACATGATTCCTGTTCCCTTGTCAAATCATTAATTAATATTATGCTCTGTACTTGCCTAACACTTTACTGTAAATCATATGTATATTGAGTTCTGTTATTAGTATTGCTATGCCTAGAGACTGAAAGAGAAGAAAAACAAAGTTTCACTCATACTGTCTTTCTTTCTCAACTGTCTGTGTGTCTACTTCTGTCAGTACTGCTATGTTTCAGCTTTCTGTCTCCAATTCTTTTTCTTTAACATGATGTGGTTTGAGGGAGATTTAACTGCTGTTTCTCAGAATGGGGAAGGGGGAGTCTTCAAGATGATCCAGGGTCTAGACGTCTTGCAACTGCCACCATTGAGGAAAACATTGATCATGTTCACCACATGGTGATAGATGAGAGGTGATTGACTATAAATCAAATAGACAATGCTATTAGAATATCCTATGAGAGAGTTGAGAATATTTTGCACAATGAACATTGCATGATGAATGTGTTTGCTCAGTGAGTTCCATGTTTTCTGATACCTGATCAAAAATGCACCTGGTTGATCACACCATGGGGAAATCTGATATTGTTTGAGGCAGATCCAGCTAGTTGCCTTGAATGTTTCTTAAGCTTAGATGAGTGTTGTCTTCATCAGTTTGAGCCAGAGATAAAGAGACTATCCATGCAGTAGAAACACTCTTCCTCACCTACTCCAAAGAAGGTCATGGTTGTTTTATCTGCAGGGAACATGATGGCCTCAGTTTTTATGGATGCAAAAGACATTGTATTTATCAACTATCTTCAAAAAGGCCACATCATTGATGCTGAGGCGGTTATGAAAGGTAGTCAAGTCCAGATACCCGGGTCTTGTTTCATTTGGACAATGCTCCAGCACACAAGTCATTGGTTTCAATGGCTGCTGTGTGTGAGTGTGTCTTTGAACTGGTTGATCACCCTCCCTATTCTCCTGATTTGGCCCCATCTGACTATCATCTGTTCCCCAGTATGAAAAACACTTGGCTAGGAAGCATTATCACAGTGATGATGACGTCATATCTGCTGTTGATGACTTTCCTGACCAACAGGATGAAAGCTTTTTCACCAATGGGATCCAAGCACTAAAACACCGATGGAAGTAGTGTGTGGGCCACTAGGGGGACTATGTTGAACGATAAACCTTATTTGATCACATTCCATGAGAGTATCTTGGCCTGCTTTTGAACTTTTCAACCAACCCTAATACAATGTGCACTGAGGCACCAGTGAGGTCACCAAATAACATACAAGACTAAAGTTTGGAACATAAATTAAAATGGAAATTTGTAGGAAAGTTTTAATGTTTGATCAATTTAAACAGGAAGATTGTATGATAGAACTAACTAGTGGCAGTATTGGGTGGACCTGTACAATAGGAGTGGATTTGTGTCAGAGAACAAGAAGTGATTTAACATAAGTTCATATCAAATGAGTTAAATTTCAGAGTATATCTGATGTTTTTTTGTTTTTACTTTCAGGTATTTCAGATGGTGTATGCCATTATACTCAGCATTATCAGAAGAACAATTCGATTCTTTCATTTCATTTATGAAGGTAAATTTAAACTTTCAAAAAGTACTTTTTTTGTTTCTGTGTTTATACTTCATTGTCTTCCTTTCAGTTAAGATCTCTTTATAGCTGAAAGATATTTACTTTCTTTGTATCTTTTCTTTTTCCTTAAATTTTCTAACAGCCATATGTCTTTGATGTGAAGCAAACCTGCATTATTCCGGCTATACTTATTGCTAAGGACAAAAGAGATGAGCGATGTACAACTGCAATGGTTATGTGCAGTCTCCTCTATGGAAACGTTTTTGGGTTTCCACATGAAGCCAAGTAAGTTCTAGAAAGATATATCTTTTATCATTAAGACTGGCCATGGTGGGGAAATGCCTTGAAGAATTTTTTTAGTTAAATGAGTCAACCCTAATACTTACTTTTTGTTAAGCCTGGTACTTATTTTATTGGTTTCTTTTGCCAAACTGCTAAGTTACAAGGATGTATACACACCAACAACACTTGTCAAGCAATGGTAGGGAACAGACAAAAACACACATGCATGTACATACACATGCATGCACGCACGCATGCGCACACACACGCACACACACACACACACACACACACACACACACACACACACAAACAAAGAGGCCTCTTTCAGTTTCTATCTACCAAATCGATTCACAAGACCTTGGTCTGCTGAAACTATAGTAGAAGATATTTGCCCAAGGTGCCATAAAGTGGGACTGAACCTGGAACTAGGTGTTTGGGAAGTTTGTTAGTGAGGTCAGAGCAAGGCAGAAAAGCAGTGGGGTCAACGAGTCTCTTTGGAAAAATTCCTTTTCTTATGGGTATAGGGCAAGTTTTAATGACTTGTGATTCATTTTCCAGTATTACATGATTTTTCTTTTTAATGACCTGTGATTCATTTTTCAGTGTTATGCTGGTTTATTATTATTATTATTATTATTATTATTATTATTATTATTATTATTATTATTATTATTATTATTATTATCATTATTGCCTTTAACTTTCAGCTCTTCACCAGCCAAAATCAATCCAAAGAAGCCATGCTATGAAAAAGGAGAATTCCAAGTAATTAGATCCTTGGTGTCTTTGGTACCAGATGGTTTGTTGCGAAAACAACAGGTAAATGGAACCGACTTCTGCTTTATATAAAAATAAGGCTTTCAGTTTTAGCAGGCAGGTGTTAGTCAGTTTCATGCTTCCAAAGACTTGAATGGTACTTTATTTTATCCACCATGAAAGCATGAAAGGCAGAACTATTATGGATGAGTGCATGTTAAATGTAAATGCAACATTGTTACTTTGATTGTTTTTATTTTGTGTGCTTATTACAAATTAATTATTGTCAGACAAAGCCTTAGCACACAATAGCAAATGTGTTGATAAAATAAGTACCAGATGAGTACTGGGATCAATGTAATTGACGACCCCCTCTACCAAAACTTCCAGCTTATGCCTATACTAAAAAGACTTATAACATTTTCAACGGGTTTTTTTTTTTTTTGTGAATTTCTACTACATTATCAGTTGCATTGCTGTGTTCCTGAGATCTGTACAGCATTGTCTTTCAGGAATGTAGATCTTTGTATACTACATAAGCTTTGCTTTGTTGCAACCTTTTGATCCTGGTCTGGCTTCTGTTCTGAAGATAAATTCCTCCCTTCATTATTCAAGTTTATGAGGCACTCAAAAAGATCCTCAACTCATTATGACATTAAGAAAAACAAAAAAAGATAAACCCCAGAGTAAGAGATGACTATTCAACTATGCACTTGGTAACCAACACAAAAAAGTCAATAACTTGTATCCTGTCGCCAACACCATGATATCTGAAAGTTTTATTAATAATATTCAGTCCACTCTAACCAGTGAGTGAATATTATTTACTTTACTTAAGCCCTTTGTTCTCTGTGGAGCATGGGCTGTTGATGACTTTTCTCCTCTCTGGGGCTGTCTTTTTGCTTCTTTTCAGTTGCTTCCCTGCTTTTTCAGCTTCACCACAGTATTTTACATATATTTCCCTGAGAGAAGGCCTTCATTTCCAAAGTTATGTTGGTTTTGAATTGTCATCAATGATTCTGTAACTTTACATTTAGTGTTGGCCCTATGCAAACCCATTTTTACTTCTGAGAAGGAGTGAGGTGAGTCATATTAGTCTGGCCCCTGTTCTTTGACCCGTCCAGCATCAAAGGCTCTACCAGGATTTTGCACTCTGCTGGCATAGCTCTCAAGGTCATTGAGGTACACAAGCCACCACATTGCAGCAAGGACTGATTAAAACACTTCCTGTAACATAAGTTGGTGTATGAAGACGACATCTTAGTATTTCAACAAATAGTTAGGAGATTCACCACAACTCCACCCCCAAAACATCCCCCCCCCCTAAAAACCAGGAAATTATTTCTGCACATTTCTTAAATATTCTGTCTGTTTCAGGTTGATGTTATAATAGATATGTGTTGTGCTGAAGGACAAAATCTACGATTGTGTATACTACAGGCTAAAAATTTGGTTTCTAAACTGTTGGAAAACCATCAAGTAAGTTTGTTTTATATCTAAAAATTTTCTTTTTAAAATGTTTCTTGAGATTCCAGCTTATAATGCCATGTGTTTATGTATCATGCATATGTCTTACAACTAGTGCACAAAACAAAGGAAAAAAAATTGTGCTCAAGGTTTCCAAAATGAAGTTTTTTTTTTGTTTGTTAATTCAAGATGGTTATTCTCATGGTTGTACACATACTTTGTGGAGAAAGACAAAATTTTCACACCACAAAATTTTTGTCTGCATACAAAATTAGTAGGAACATTATTTATGAATAATGTGGGGGTTGAAACGATCTTAACATAAACTTTTGATTAAAAGATATATAAGTTATAGGTGCAGGCATGGCTGTGTGGTAAGAAGCTTGCTTCCCAATCACATGGTCCCTCGTTCAGTCCCACTGTGTGGCACTTTGGCCAAGTGTCTTCTACTATAGCCTCCTGCTGACCAAAGCCTTGTGAGTGGATGTGGTGGACAGAAACGGAAAGAAGCCTATCGTATATATATTAGGGTGGAGTGAAAAATGCAACTTTGGAAATTAGTAACCAAGAATTAATATTTTGTTGTGAATTAGGGTTAAAAGAGGGGTGTATAAAGAAATTTGCAGTTAAATATTTATTTCAGGCTCCACAATGCAATTGAAAATTTTTTAAATCGCTATTTTAGGTTGAATTTTGGATTTTATGGATAAGTCATAATGAATACATATTTCTACATAGCAGAATGCAAAACAGTAAATATAGTATCCTTAAGAGGTTGCATACCAAGTTTCAATAAAATAGACTATAAAAAGAACAGGAGTGTGAACTTCTTTCCAGTGTCACTGCAATGGTCATTGTGTGTGGACTCATGTTGTACATGTGTGAAGTTTTCTGCATTGTACCTTGACTTTAGGCTATTGTATTAAAATTAATGATCATGTTAAATTTAGTGTTGTTTACATTTCGTGATGATTCATAAGCCAATAACGTGTCATGATATTGAAAGCTGAATATTTGGTACTCCATATGATCTTAGTAAGCGAGTTTTGCCAACTTATACTGATGTACTAAAATGTGTTTTATTTGAATGAGAAAAAGACAAGAATGTAGTTTAGAAAGATCTTTCAATTAAACAAATTGTCAAGATCATCATCATTCATCATCATCATCGTTTAACGTCCGCTTTCCATGCTAGCATGGGTTGGACGATTTGACTGAGGACTGGTGAAACCAGATGGCTACACCAGGCTCCAATCTGATTTGGCAGAGTTTCTACAGTTGGATGCCCTTCCTAACGCCAACCACCCAGAGAGTGTAGAGGGTGCTTTTACGTGCCACCGGCACGAAGGCCAGTCAGGCGGTACTGGCAACAGCCACGCTCAAAATGGTGTATTTTATGTGCCACCCGCACAAGAGCCAGTCCAGGTGCACATCCAGCCCTTGTGTTATGATTGAGTCAGTTAAACCGAAAATCTTAAACTTTTATCTGAAGTACCAAGCATTATTAAAATCTGTATAAAATAGAAAGAATGTGCCATTGTTTCAAACAAAGTGTAATGTGTTTAAAAACAGTGCAACAAAAGATTTATTTGATATTTCCTGTTGCAAATGCAATTCCTTTAAAAACTGTAGTTGTAGTAGAGACAAAAATGTACTACAGAGAGAACAAGATTTTTTACAGGATCAACAGACGAATAGAAAATTGATCATTGGTGGAATAGATCAAGCAGTATCTAAACGGAACATTCAGAGGTTAATTAGAAAGAATCAGCCAGATCAGAGTCACCCTTCTACATCAGCAAAGGAAAATTTAAGATTTTTGGTTTAACTGATTCAATTGTAGCACAAGGGATGGATGCCTTTTGCCAAAGAAAAATTATCTTTTCTGCTACAACCTTGACAATTTGTTTAATTTATTTTAATGTGTGTGTAATCTAGACCTCATGTAACATATATTTGGTTACCTAGTATTAAAAATAATAAAGAAAACAAAGTCGAAAAGTATATTTATTTCATATAATTTTGAAATTTCAAGTGTGTTGCGGAACCTGAAGATGTAAATTTAAGAACTTCAGACTTTAACACAGTTGATTTTAAAGGATTTCGCTATAAAAAATATATTCTTGAACACATATTTTGAAAATCTGTGTAAAATGTAT
>NC_068981.1:132887879-132891735 GCF_001194135.2 Octopus bimaculoides
CTCTATTTGACTCGTATCTCGAATGTTGTCTGGTCATTCTGCCGATGATAGTCCTACCTTTGTGAGATATATAATTTTTATCTTACTAAAATTGACTTGAAACCATGGTACGGAATATAGATTGGTAAATGTTTTTATTTTTCATTCCCTTTCGAAATTATCCCTATTTTTTGTGGTATGTAGTCTTGCTGCTATTTCTAGTGGGTTAGATGTCCTATTACAGGTATCTCTGTATTTTAAATAAAAATATATACATATATATATATATATATATATATATACAATGTATTGAAGGCTGGAACTAGACAAAATTAGATTGATTTAGTCAGTATAACCAAAGATATATTGCTTCATATCAATTAAGTGCTAGAGAGAAATTTAAGCAACTGACTATCCTTAATGTAAATCTGTATCTAATTAAGTGTGCATATATGATGGACTTCTGCATGGTTTCCATCAACTAAATTCTATTCACAAGGCATTGATCAACACTGTGCTATACTAACAGACACTTGGCAATGGTGTCATATTGTGGAGCAAACTTGGACTCATGTATTCTTTTCTACTCTAGGCACAAGGCCCAAAATTTTGGGGGAGGGGGCCAGTCGATTAGATCGACCCCAGTACGCAACTGGTACTTGATTTATCGACTCCAAAAGGATGGAAGGCAAAGTCAGCCTCAGTGGAATTTGAACTCAGAACGTAAAGACAGATGAGATACCACTAAGCATTTTGCCTGGCATGCTAGCATTTCTGCCACCTTGGACTCATGTATTTGTAAAGCTAACTTCTTTATCATATAGCTATTCCTGTGCCTATACTTAGAGAAAATTATCCTTTTGTTTTAATTTGTTAGTATTTTGTTTAATATAGGGTAACATATTTCTTCTGATTATTTGATAAAGAGAGCATTGATATCTTGAGGTGACAGGGTATGGGACAACTAGTAAAGAGGTCACTTGATGATGGTATCTTGCCACTGGTACTGCAATGCTTACAAGACTTATCAAACGGCTTTGGGTTCTGTCCCACTGCATGTTACCTTGGATAAGTATCTCCTACTAAAGCTCCAGGTCAACCAAAGCCTTGTGAGTGGATTTGCTTGATGGAAACTGAAAGAAGCTCATTATGTATATGTTCGTATTTTAATGTTCCACTTAGGCATAGTGATACTAATAAGTGTTAGTTGAGTACAGAGCACAATATGAAATTAAATAAATGACAAAGGAATGGGAAATTCTACAATAAATTTCATTATCTTACAGCTGTTTCTGCAATAAGATGAGGTGTATCACCATATAACTTCCTTGGAGCTTCTAATATGAAGGAAGCTATAAGGTGATGTACTTGCAGTCAGCTCTGAGTGCACTGCATCTTATAGCAGAAACAGCTGTAAGCTAATGAAGCCCATTGCATTGAGTATATATATATATATATATATATGCACATGTGTGTGATAGTGAGACTTTGTACTTGCCTTGTTGTCATGTCTATTTGCTGGTTGTAAACAATGGCTCACTGAAAATATCAGATGTTGTCATTTGCTTGCAGTCCACTGTGAAAGCAAGTTCGGGCTTCTTGACATGTTTTGACATGCTGTGTGATCTTTGTAAGTAAAAGGCTTGTTTATATAGTTGTCAGTTCTCTTTGTAAACATGTCCTGGCTGTTTGCTTATCAAAAGGCTGTGAGAATATTGCTTTACTTGAAAAAAGCTGGGGGTAGGTATTAGGAAGGGTGTCTGGTTGTAGAAAACTCTGCCCCAGTATATTCACATCTGATCCATGCAAACATGGAAAAGATGGCATTAACACAATGATGACCATGATAGTTATAGCATTCATAGTTGTAATATTAGTAGTTATGATAAGGTGGCGAGCAGGCAGAATTGTTAGCACATCAGACAAAGTGCTTAGCAACTTTTTGTCCATCTTTATATTCTGAATTTAAATGCTGCCAAGGTCAACTGCCTTTTGTCCTTTCAGGGTTGATGAAATAAGTACCAGTTGAGCACTGTGGTCAATGTAATTGACTTACCCCCCACCACTCCTACAAAATTACTAGTCTTTTTCCAGATGGCAGAATCGTTAGCACACTGGGCAAAATGCTTGCAGCATTTCAACCGTCTTCTACATTCTGAGTTCAAATATTGCCAGGGTTGACTTTGCTTTTCATTGTTTTGGAATTGATGATATAAGTATCAATTGGATCCTGGTGTCGATGTAATCGACTTACCCCCTACCCCAAAATTGTTGGCCTTGTGCAAAAAATTGAAGCCAGTATTTGTAGTTATGATATCAATAGTAATGATCTTCATATGAGGCACCACTAGCTATAATAAAAAGTATTTATGATATTGATACATGTGATGTCTTATGATGTATTGTCAGAATGTAATAAAGTCGTTTACTCTCTACAAACAGATCAAAGAATCTCAGGAGGCAACAAACAAAGCACTTCGGTATTTAGATCGTTATTTCTACCTAATTTGTTTTAATGCATATCTTGCTGAACAGGTATGTATTTTTCCTTCATATTCAATAAACGATATATTGTGTATTATCATGTATTATTTTGTGTCCCAACATCAAATTTTCAAGTCACATTAAAGTTAATAAAAGTTTGTGATTGTTACTTTAAAAAAGAAATAAATATTCCTTATATAAAAATAATTAATGTTTACAATGAAAGAATGAAGAATTGCTTCTGTGCTCACTGAGCCTGCTAGAAATAGCAGCTTAATTTTCTTCCTCATATACTTCCATCTTAAAAATAGAAGGATGAGTCACAAAAACAAAAAAATAAAAATGAAAATACAAGATTATTATGGTTGAAAAGAACGTTTGTATCATAGAACCAGGGGTGGTCAGGGGTAGTCCCAGGTGGTTTGATATCAGAAGGGTTAAGGATATGGTGCAATGCCTGTTGCAGAGTTAAACAAATAATTTTATAACAAAGACATCACTATCAAGCAATGAACTTGCAGAATCAATAAAATGTTGGATACAATACTTCATGGTATTTGTTCTGACTGTCTGCCTTCTGTGTTCAAACCCCACCAATGTTAACTTTGTCTTCCATCCTTTTTGGGTTTCACTGAATAAAAACTGAAAGGTAATTTTCTATTGTAACAAGATGGGATCAGGGAACAAAACTTATTTTGCTTGTTTGAGTGGGTGGGGGAACCCTCACATCCAGAATATTATTAAATCTCATTTTTTTGAATTATCTATTCTGGAGTAGATAATCTATTTACTTTGTATGCTCTATTTAACCTTTGCTTCAACACATCCTAAGGTTCAATTTCTTTTTTGACTTTTCTATTTATAAATGGTTGGTTATCTAGAGAAAAGGACAGAAAAAACGCTATACATAAATATTTCTTTAAATAGCAGAAACCAACACTAGCAACTTCCAATAGTTCACATGTATGATAATCATAACAATTCTTCATACTGCCATGTTGGATGAGAACCACAATAGTTCTTCAAGCCAACACAGTAGCCTAAAGGTTTGTTGTGGCTCTCATACAAGGAAACTTACCTAAGTATTATATATTACTAGCAGTATAGCCTGGCGCTGCCCGGGATTAAGCTAGGATTATTAAGTGATCAAGTGCTTTATTTCAAACCAAAATAAGTAACATGGACATCAGATTTGAGCGAAATCCGTTGAAATTGGTTTGGCTGAAAATGGTTTGCTGGCAATTTGATTGGGAAATCCCATAAGGAATCAGTTTATTGGTTATTTCCACTCATTGACTGTTTTTTTTTTAAAGTTGCATTAGAGATCTGCATAGGAAAAGGTTGGTCTGAAGGTTTGCATTGGGGATGTGAATTGGAGTAACTTAGGAAAACT
>NC_068981.1:132892053-132893529 GCF_001194135.2 Octopus bimaculoides
AAAGTAGTATATGTGCGTGTGTGTGAGAGTGAGAGGTGGGAGAAAGATGAACGATTTAAAACAAATAAATGATTTAAAATAAATATATTTGAATTGTTGTGTGAGAAAGTATATATAATCTCATTATAGAATATAGTGTCTTTCAAAAACATCGTATATTTTAAACTATATCTCATGTTTAAGAAAAAAAAATGCCTTTTACATTTTACACTTAACTACATTTTCATTCCTAATACGCTTTCTGCCTCCCCTTTCCACTTTTTCGTTCTTTTTTTTTTTTGTTAGACGCTAGCAAAGTAAACTCTGTCTTGCTTAGAAAAATTTGCTTTGATTTCTGTCTGCCTTACCCACTTTTTTCAATTTTTTTTATTTTATACGCTAGCAAACACTGTATCTTCCCCCTGTCACAAACACACTATTTCTTTCTTTCTATCTCTGTCTGTCTGTCTGTCTGTCTCTCTCTCTCTTTCACGCGCGTACGCACAGATTTGACTTCGCCATGTCAACAAACTTCAAAATTGGTTAAAGTTTATCGAATTTTACAGGTATACGCGGGTACCTCTGAGAGAAAGTTCACTAAAATGCACATAGGGTCATTCCGAATCTTCTCCTAAAATTGGAGCGACATGCATGCTAATTTGTGGACGTGCATAAACCACATTCACGTACACATACACACAAACATCCTCTGTTTTATAGATATTGATATCACTAATGCCCAGGCCCCTTTTCAAATATTTATAATGACTATTGTGGTGCTGCTTGTTTTTGTATGTCTCAAATTGGTATTTATAATGTTTATTTTCATATTTTCTTAGTAGTGATTTCATTTTATAATCCTAAAGTATACAGGGTGTCCACAAAGTCTGGTCACATGGGATTAACACATACTTTAAGAAATTATTATTTCTTATATTTAATTGTTTATGTTATGATTTTATTTATTCCATGTACCCAGACTTTGTGGACACCCCGTATAATATTGTAACTGAAAATCTGTTGAGCTCTTAGATCTGCCTTTGACGAGATATAAACAGGGATTTATAATTTCATCTCACCTTCATCACTATCATCAGCTTAATATGACATCTGTTGTTTTAACATTTCAGGCTCGTCAGGCATTTAATATCAACTTTAGTGCATGGATGTTGAAACATCCAAATCTTTATCGTATCCAGGAACAACTGAATCTGTTTCCCAAGAAGGGCCAAGCATTGCTGAATGAATGCATAATGGTATGTTCTCCATTGGATAGTATATTCCTCACTGTGTGTTAAATGGTTATGTATTTTGAATTGGGTGACATTGTTTATTGCATGGTATGTTGTGAGTTATATTTTGCATTGTATAACATGTATTGACATGGCTTGAAGGTTGTTGGTCTGGTCTGTGGTGATGACTGGTTGAGTTGATGAATGAAAATTTTTGTTAAATGGTATATCTCCATTTTCTTATTTTCTTTATATATATATATAT
>NC_068981.1:132894199-132899695 GCF_001194135.2 Octopus bimaculoides
TATATATATATATATATATATATATGTATGTGTGTGTGTCTGTGTGTGTGTGTGATGTAGACTTAGTACACTTGAAAATGGCTGGAGAATATGCAAAATGAAATATATTGTAGGCAGGAACTGAAAAGATGAATTCTTTCACATTAATATTGACAGGATGAATTTTTTTGTAAATGTTCATACTGTTGAAACAATTAGTTTTAGAAGCTGGACAACCTTTCCATTCTAATCATTCAACAATAGAGCTAATTGCCAGCCAGGTAGACTGAGGTAAGTTATGATGGAGTTTCTGTAAGAACATATGATGGCTGTAGTTAATATTTAACTATAAGGTAATGTGGTCAATACTCTCAGCATCTTAACCCTTTTGTTACTGTATTTATTTTGAGATGCTCTGTATTTCTTTCAATTACTTTAAATATAACAAAGAAGTTAGTAAAATAACTTAGTTATCATTCAGCTAGTGTTAGGAACAAATTGTGACTAAGGTTTGGTGGAAGATTTTTATTCAAAATTTATGAAAACAAGACATTTGTACTCAAAGCCAGACCTGGTTTCAGCTGGGCTGGTAACAAAAGGGTGAACAACACAAGCACTGTTCCTGATTTCCATTAATTAATAAATCTGAAAGTTATCAATCATTAAAATATAGACAGCATTGTACTTATGAAAGTAAGTCTTTCTCTCTAAATCTAGGTTGAAGACACTATCAGTCAGGAAGACCGTTTGAGTTCAATACAGAATTTAAGTGTAGCTAACTTTCAAAAGGTCACTGGTCATCTTCCTCTTTATGGTATGGCACAGCCTGTTTCTCAGGTAAGTCAAAGAAGATTATGTTGTTTTACTGTTGATTTCTTTAAAGTCATACTAATATTCTTTTCTACTCTAGGCGCAAGGCCCAAAATTTTAGGGGAGTGGGGGCAGTCGATTAGATCGACCCCAGTATGCAACTGGTACTTAATTTATCGACCCCGAAAGGATGAAAGGCAAAGTCGACCTCAGCAGAATTTGAACTCAGAACATAACGACAGACGAAATACTGCTAAGCATTTTGCCCAGCGTGCTAACATTTCTGCCAGCTTGCTGCCTTAATGTCATTCTAATATTACATATAGCAAAGTAATGGTTTGGCACATTCATTAAAGCCTTGCAAGAAATATCTTGCTGTATTTTTTTTCTACATTCTATAGGTAGAGGACACCAAAAGGGGTCTCAAGGAGTAGCATCTCTGCCTTCCTGAGCTAGTTTTCCACCACATTTCTTAAAAATCGTGGTAGAGGCCTTGGTCTCGGGACCACTCATGTCTAGAAACTGAGGTTGGGGATAAGCAATGGCATGCTTCCCATAGAAAATCCTGTTCCAAAAAAACCTCATGATAGCAAGGGAGAATGGGAACCAGCCAGCCCAAAGGTTGGGATGGGCTGCACCTGTCTGCCTCTGTTGCTATGCCATTGAGGTAGATCTGGCCACCCCCGGTAACAGGGACAAAACCTGAATTTAAAACACTGGATGATGATGAAGATGATGAAGTTCAAATTCTGTTAATGCCAACTTTGTCATTTGTCTCTCCAGGGTCTTTAGACTAAAGTTCCAGTCAACTTCTGGGATTGATTTAATTGACTAACCCCCACCTTTGAAATTTTACATCTTGTGCCGATCTTTTTCTCTTCTGTTCACAATTCTGGGCTGTCTTTTCTGCTTCCCTGAGTAAATGCTTTCCTTTCCTGATCTTTGTTTGAATTGTCATCAATGTGTCTGAAATTTATTTTTCTAAGTAGAGGTGTTGGCTCTTCACAAACCTATTTTTACTACTTGGAACCATGGTCTATATCAGTCTGGCCTCTATCTTTGACCTGTCCAGCACAAGATGCCCTACTAGGAGCTTGCACTCTGTTAGCATAGTTCTCAGGTGTATCGAGGCATACAGGCCACCACATCACAGTAAAGACTGGACCTTGTGGTGGTAGCATGCACCATGTTTTCACTAATTGTTTTTGGTGTTTATGTCCTTACATGCAGATATCGACATCCGCTTGGTTCCCTTTCCACCCTCGACACAGTGGAACATCCAGGTGATTTACATAGCATAATAAATGGTATAACCCAGCTGCTGTTATTGTAATATTTGTCTTTGTGGTGTTCTAGTATGACCTAAACTGTAATAAGAGCCTAAATATTTCAAAGAAGGATCAAGGATACAGAGCTTAAATGTTTCAAAGAATTATTAAACTTTTCATTATTGTATTTCTGTTGAAATAAATTGCCTTTGTTTCAAATAATTTTGAAAATAACAAAGAATTTAATGTAACTGTTAAGCTGCTGCAAGGCAGCAAGCTGGCAGAATCATTAGCACTCTGGGAAAAATGTCTAGCAGCATTTCTTCTGACCTTACATTCTGAGAGTTCAAATTCTGTTGAAGTCAGCTTTGCTTTTCATCCTCTTGGGGACAGTAAATTAAGTACCAGTTAAGCTCTTGCATCCATGTAATTGACTTGCTCTCTCCTCACAAATTTCAGGCCTTGTGTCTTTAGTAGAAAGGATCATTAAGCTGCTGTATGATGGCAAACAGACAGAATCAATAATGTGTTTGACAAAAGGCTAAGGCAGCATTTCTTCAAGCTCTTTACACTCTAAGTTCAAATTCTGAACTGAACTGAAATATCAATTGAACACTGGGTTTCATTGTCGTTGTTGTCGTCGTTGCTGTCGCCACTGCTGCCGTCATTGTTGTCCAGTGTTTTAAATCTGAGTTTTGTCCCTGTTAGCCGGGGTGGCTGGATCTATCTAAATGCCATATCAACCAAGGTAGGCAGGTGCAGCCCTCTCCAACCTTTGGGCTGGCTAATGCTCATTCTCCTTTGCTATCATGAGGCTTTTTTGGAGCTGGATTTTCTATGGGGAGCATGCTGTTGCTTACCCCCAACCTCAGTCTCTAGACATGAGTGGTCCTGAGATCAAGGCCTCTACTATGATTTGTAAGAAATGGAAAACTAGCTCAGGAAGGCAGGTTTGCTACTCCCTGAGACCCCTTTCGGAGCCCTCCTACCCTACTCCTTTCTTGCATAGTACCAAACTATGAAGTTGTTATCTTTCGAACATAAGTTAGCATGAAATTTTGATGGAAAGTTTTAATTTACATCCTTTTAGAAGAGAATGTTTGTATCATAGAACCAAAGGTTGTCTCAAGCAGATTGGTAATGGAAGGTTTAACCCTTAAGTATTTAAAATGGCCACATCTGGCCAAAAATATTCTGCCAGATTTAGGTTCAAACTAGCCATATCCAGCCTCTCATGATTACCCTACAATGTCATTCTAAAAATATACAATCACAGCATTGAAATCTTGAAGCTACAAGATAATATATGATTAATTTAAAACAATGGGAATAAATAAGCATTACGTTTGGTAGAATAATCTGAATCACCAAGAGAATTAAAGAAGCACATTTCTTTAAAAATAAATTCTATAATTGACCAACTGTGTTGTAGATGTATGATGTATGACAAAAAAGAAATGAAAAAGCAAACAATTTTGATATTGTTAAGCATGGAAATAACAATAGTGCATGTGTTTAATAGTGGTTACTATGACTCTATCAAAGACAACAATCCAGATATATATGTATATATATATATATATTAATATATTGATATATAATCTCTTGATCATCTTTTATTACTTTATTTTGTCTTATTTTCCAGGCTGTTAGCAAGGTCTTAGACCATTTGACCAATGTTAAAATGCATTCCCATGTTATCTTTATCAACCTTCGTAATGATGTCAGTGTTGAAATCCATGGTAAACTGTATTATGTGAGTAATACCAACGACCCAAACAAACAACCAATCTATTTTAATGAGTTATCAAATTACAATGTAAGTCTTGAAACTTTTTCTTTCTTCTTCTACTGCTCTCTCTTTCTTTTTCTTCTCTCTGTCTCTTTCATTTTTGTTATGGGAGAAAAGGAAAAGGATGTCTCAGTCAAAAGTCCCTTTTTTAAGAAAGTTGTTGTGGGTCACAACCATCTCGTCATCCACCCAACATGTTCAGCCAACCAAAAATTGATGCCACTGTTTTAGTTTTTATAGACCAGTTTGCCTGAATGTGTGTTCAAGTGCCCACTCTGGTACCTCTTGAACTGCTAAAATTAGGAAATTGAAACATTTTAATCAATGGTTACCAAACAAAATAGAGAAACTGTTTTCTTTTTTTAATTTTCTTTTTATCATTTGAAATTTTGATTCTTTTCAAATTTTTAAATTTTATACATTTAGATTTAGATGGTGGCGCATTATTATAAAATACCCCTGCACCCAACTAATTACTACCACACACACACACACTCCCCCTCTTTCTCTCTCTCTCCCATATTGATAACGACTCAATAATATTTTTTTTCTTCTCTCAGCATATAAATATATTTTTGCAAGTATATAAACCAGCTCCTTAATTCTCTCATCATTCACATTTCCCCCATGACTAATAGGACCTGTAAAAGTCTGAGCCAATATTTATTTTGTTCTTCACTAAATTTCGTTTTGATGTATTCAATGTTTTTTTTTTTTTATATCTTGTAGGATATAGAATCTTTATTCAATGTGGAATCATTCAGGAAACAATTGAAAGTAAGTTCCATTTTAATTTACAAATGCAAATCCTTCACATTACTGTCATTATTTAGTGTCCACTTTTCCATGCTTGCATGGGTCAGATGGAATTTGTTGAGACAGAGTTTCTATAGCTGAATGCCCTTCCTGTTGATAACTCTCACATATTTCCAAGCCAGGTCAAACACGTTTTCACCGAAGATTGGAAACAAATAACACTGCTTGTATGACAGTGACACTCGTTTACAATTATTGCATAATGCCAAGACACAGAGATACAGACACACATATACAACAGGCTTCTTTCAGTCTCCATCTAGCAAACCTACACATAATGCTTTGTTGCCCAGGAGCTATAGTAGAAAACTCTTGCTCAAACTGTCATGCTGTGAGACTGAACCTGAAATCATGCTATTAGGAACTGAATTTCATTACCACACAGCCATACCTGTGTCTAAGGATATCTGCACAGCTATAGCAGAAAACATTTGCCCACAGTGCTTTGCAGTGGGACTGAACCCAGAATTATGTGATTAGGCAATATATTTCTTAACCACACAGCCATGCTTGTGCCTTTTATCTTTTATATTTTCCTTGTTTCAGTCATTTGACAGTGGCCATGCTGGGGCACCGTCTTCAAGAATTTATAGCTGAATTAATCAACCCCAGTACTTATTGTTTGTTAAGCCTGATACTTACTCTATCAGTATCTTTTGTTGAACTGCTAAGTTACAGGGATATAAACACACCAACACTAGTCATCAAGCGATAGTGGGGGCAAACTCAGACACAAAGACACATACATACACACACACACACCTACATATATGTGTATACTCTCTTTCTCTCTCTCTCTCTCTCTCTCTCTCTCTCTCTCTCTCTCTCTCT
>NC_068981.1:132899705-132902780 GCF_001194135.2 Octopus bimaculoides
TATATATATATATATATATATATATATATTTGTGCATTTGATGGGCTTTTTTCAGTTTCCATCAACCAAATCTTCTTGCAAAGCTTTGGCCAGCCCACAGCTATAATAGAAGACACTTGCCATGCTGTGGGACTGAACCCAGAACCATGTGGCTGGGAAGCAAGCTTCTTACCACACAGTCACACTTGTGTCCATGTAAATTCCATTTGGTACCTTGGTTTCTTCTTTTATCTCAGCCTCTAGCTTCCTGCATTCTCAACTGCTTTTTTCAATTCACGAATCATCAATTATGTTTTTGATATTGCATGATTTTCCATTATTTTTTAAAATTATTTTTTAATTCAAATTTTTTCCAGTTCCACAAAGATGTCAATAATTCAGAAACACCTGATTTGATTGAGATGATGACAACAAAAGATGTATTTAGAATGACTGAAGGCAGTTTTCCAAACCAGCTTTATTATCATGTGCCAATACCTTTAAATTATTTATCAAATGAAAATGTAAGTAGGATTTGTGGTCATTGTTGTTGTTGCCACTGCTAACCACCACCACCACTACCACCACCACCGCAAACACCACCACAACCACAACCACAACTACCACCATTATCACCATCATCACCCATCACTTGAACCACTACCACCACCACCACCACCATCACCACCATCGCCATCACCACCACCACTACCACCACCATCATCACCAACACTGCTATCACACCATCACTACCACCACTTCCACCACCACCACCATCATCATCATCATCATCATCATCATCATCATTATTATCTTTATTTTTCTTCTCTTTCCAACTTCGTTTCCTTTTCTTGCTGAGTGTCTTCCTGACCCCTAGGGCAAAGAAACTCACTGTATATATTGGTTGGCCATTAAAGTAAACACACCAGATTGTTCATTTACAAAGTCAAGTTATGTGATAGATAAAAAAGGACAAAAGAAAGAAAAAAGCAAAAAAGCAAAAAATAGAAAATAGAAAGAAAGGAAAAGAGAAAACAAAGAAAAAAAGAAGCACCATCTTGTAGCTCTGAGATTTCAGTAATGTGTATATTTTTAGAATGGTGTTGTAGGGTAGGTGTGAGAGGTCAGATATGGCAGGTTTGATCATAAAAAAAACAAGAAGGATATTTGGGTCAGATATGGTCAGCTTAAATGCTAATGGGATACACTAACCACCAATTTTGCTGTTTTGGAATGCTAATTTACTTGAGATATTTTTATATTTGTCCAGATATTTGATTCTTTGCTTGAAGTTTTCATCAACGTAGAGCGCAAGTACAAAGACAACAGCAACCTAAGGAAATCCATTGAAGTTTCTCATCGCTCAAGTACTGGCGCCGTTTTCAGTAAAAGCCACAGCAACAAGAATACCTGCAGAACAAGTAATAATAGCAGTGTCAGTAGCATACTTTTCAACCCTGCCTACTGTTTCTTTTGCCCCAGTGGAATTGAACGAACCACTTTTGCCATGGCAGTGGCTTGTCTCTATATGTACCAAAAAGTTGTAAGTACACCTAAAAGAAATCTTCTATCTGTTCACTTGTTTCAATTATTGGATTGTGACCATCAAAGGTTTAGTTGAAAAAAATTGACCCCTATAATTACTTTTAAGAACAGAAATAAAGTTATTACTCAAATGCGTGATAATGCTATAAATAGCGTGATCAGGATAAATTATCCATTTATTGCAGAAAAATACGCTACTGGCCAGCCATGAGACTCGAACTCACATCTCTGTGATTACGTGTCAAGTGTTTTCCCATTAAACTAAACTTTATTTCTGTTCTTACAATACATCTCAACGTTTCTAAAAAAGAACAATCTTTGTTTACTTTCATTGTAAAGTTGAATTACTTTTAAGTTTGGTAGTTATTCTATCAGTGAAGTTGCATGGCTTACTGGTTAGGGTATTCAGCTCATGATCGTAAGATTGGCAATGTGTTGTGTCCTTGAGCAAGACACTTTATTTTTACTCAGCTGGTAAAAATGAGTCGTACCCCATTGTACTTTAATGGGCCAGCCTTGTCACATTCTGTGTTATATTGAATCTTTCTGAGAACTATATTATTAAGTGTATGTGTGTCTGTGGAGTACTCAACCATTAGCATTGTTAATTTTATAAACAGGCTGTTTGGTCGATTGGATCAACCAAAATGTGTTCAGTTGATTGGATCAACCGAAATGTGTGAGTATGTGTATACACACACACACACATGTGTGTATGTATACACAAACATACATTATCCACAAAAAATAGATATATGTATGCATACATATACACACATACACATGGACAAAAGCATAGACAAGTATGCACACAATAGAGGGAGAAAGCAATGGAAAAGCCAGTTTTTTTAAAGTATTTATTCTATCAGTCTCTCTTGATGAACTGCTAGACTACAGGGATGTAAACAAACTAATACCAGTTGTCAAGTGGTGCTGGAGGACAAACACCAAGCCATACACACATACATACATATATACATATTTATACATATGGCAGGATTCTGCACAGTTTCCATCTGATCAAATTCACTCACAGGTGAAGGTTGGTAACAGGAAGAGCATCCAGCAATAGAAAATGTATACTCTTTACTCTCTTTTACTCTTTTACTTGTTTCAGTCATTTGACTGTGGCCATGCTGGAGGACCACCTTTAGTCGAGCAAATCAACCCCAGGACTTATTCTTTGGAAGCCTAGTACTTATTCTATTGGTCTCTTTTGCCGAACCGCTAAGTTACGGGGACGTAAACTCACCACTATCGGTTGTCAAGCGTTGTTGGGGGGACAAAAACAAACACAAACATATACACACACATATGCACACACACACACACACACATATATATATATATATATATATATATATATATCATCATCATCATCATCATCATCGTTTAACGTCCGCTTTCCATGCTAGCATGGGTTGGACGATTTGACTGAGGACTGGTGAAACCGGATGGCAACACCAGGCTCCAGTCTGATTTGGCAGAGTTTCTACAGCTGGATGCCCTTCCTAACGCCAACCACTCAGAGAGTGTAGTGGGTGCTTTTAC
>NC_068981.1:132904418-132905237 GCF_001194135.2 Octopus bimaculoides
TATATATACATATATTCGACAGGCTTCTTTCAGTTTCCGTCTACCAAATCCACTCATAAGGCTTTGGTCGGCCCAAGGCTATAGTAGAAGACACTTGCCCAAGGTGCCACACAGTAGGAATGAACCCAGAACCATGTGGTTGGTAAGCAAGCTACTTACCACACAGCCACTCCTCTCAACAAATCCTCTCTGAATCAT
Organism: Octopus bimaculoides; assembly: GCF_001194135.2. Taxonomy (NCBI): domain Eukaryota; kingdom Metazoa; phylum Mollusca; class Cephalopoda; order Octopoda; family Octopodidae; genus Octopus; species Octopus bimaculoides. The sequence goes on from NC_068981.1 coordinate 132,904,617, forward strand.
GCAAGTGTAAAAGAGTGAACACTAAAATTATGATGATGATGATCTCAATGTTCCTTGAGTAAACTCTGATTAATATTTCATATTTTCTTTCTGTCTTAAATCTGAGGTCTTGTGCTTCCCGTTTACTTAATTCACTTAAACATGTCATAACACTGATTGCCTATTGAGTCATGGACTTTCAGTGATTAACTTGTTTAGATGTACTAAAATTGTACTGCCTAGGTTCATGTATGTTTATCCATCCATTCATCCACATACATATATATGTATGGTAATATATATATGTAGGCGCAGTAGTGGCTGTGTGGTAAGTAGCTAAATCTGTGATCTCTCATATTGTTTATATATATATATATATATACATAATACACAAAACTCTTGGCCCCTGAGTCACTCTGTTGCTTCTACTAAATATTGATAAAATATACATACACAAGCATGCTGTGTGGTAAGAAGCTTGCCTTCCAACCACATGGTTCTGGGTTCAGTATCACTGCGTGGCACCTTGGGCAAGTGTCTTTTAGTATAGCTTCAGGCTGACCAAAGCCTTGTGAGTGGATTTGGAAAACTGAAAGAATCCTGTAGTGTATATATATATATACATACATATATATATATATA
>NC_068981.1:132905924-132920742 GCF_001194135.2 Octopus bimaculoides
AAAAAAAAAAAAAAGGGGGGGGGGTGCGGTCCACATTTTTTACGTCCGCCCATATATGCATACACATGCACAAAAGCACATACAGATATGCACACAATAGAGGGAGAAAGTGAAGTAGAACAGAGAGAGAGAGAGAGAGATGGAGAGATGGAGAGTGAGGAGATAGAGTGACACAGACAGACAGACAGACAAGAAAGAGGGGGGAAAAATGATTTAAAATTATTTGTAATGAAAATATGTTTCAGGGTTTCCCACCTGGAACTCTCCCTGGAGAGCAGGAACGAATTTCACTCCATGATGCTGAGCAGTCAATGGGAAACTTTCCGGTAAGTGACCTACTCTATTAACATTCAAATGACATCCTTACTAATCCTTCTGGTGGTGTGAAGCACTCATGGCAATGCCACGTAAAAACACCCATATGGTGCCACATAAAAGTGCCTGTGCAGTGCCATGTAAAAATGCTTGTGTGGTGCCATGTAAAAGCACTCATGTGGTATCACACAAGAGTGCCCATGTGGTGCCACATAAAAGCGCATGTGCAGTGTGACATAAAAGCTCCCCATGTGGCGCCATGTAAAAGCGCTCATGTGGTGCCACTTAAAAGTACCCATGTGGTGCCACACAAGAGTGCCCATGCGGTGCCACATAAAAGTACCCATGCAGTGTCACATAAAAGTGCCTCTGCAGTTCCACGTAAAAGTGTCTGTGTGGTGTCACATAAAAGCACCCAGTACACTCTATAAAGTGGTTGATGTTAGGAAGAGCATCCAGCCAGTAGAAGCCATGCCAAATCAGACTGGAGTCTGGTGCAACTCCCTGATTTGCCAGCTCCTGTCAAACTATCCAACCCATGCCAGCATGGACAACAGACATTAAATGATGATGTTGATGATGATGATATATATATATATATATATTTATATATATATATATATATATATAACCAAGTGAAATCGTAGTTGTGGCCAATGCCTGTGCCACCTGACTGGCACCCATACCCGTGGCACATAAAAAGCGCTATTCGAGTGTGGCCAATGTCAGTTCTGCCTAACTAGCACATCAAGAGCTCCATTCAAACATGGCCAATGTCAGTGCCGCCTGACTCGCACCTGTGCTGGTGGCATGTGAAAAGCACCATTTGAGCATGGCCGCTGCCAGTGTCACATGACTGGTACCCATGCACGTGACATGTAAAAGGCACCCATTACACTCTCTGAGTGGTTGGCATTAGGAAGGGCATCCAGCTGTCGAAACCTTGCCAAATCAAATTGGAGCCTCGTGAAGCCTCCCAGTTTGTCAGTTCTCAGTAAAACTGTCCAACCCATGCCAGCATGGAAAGCAGACGTTACATGATGATGATGACGTATAACATCTTTTACTTATTACTTGTTTCACTCACTGGACTGCAGCCAAGTTGGGGCATTGCCTCGAAAGGTTTTAGTCAAAGCAGTTCAGTTCAAACTCAGTACTTATTTTCTGTTTTAAGGACTGGTTAAGCAGGCAGATGTTAACTGATGATTAAGATGATAATTTACTTATTCCATCAATTGGTTTTGCTGAGCTGCTAAGTCATGAAACCATAAACAAACCAATGCTGGTTGTCAAGTGGTGGGTGTGACACACACTCACACACACACACGCGCGTGCCCCGCTGCCGCCACTGCTGTCGCCGCCACCGCCACCACCACCACCACCACCACCACCAACAACAACAACAACAACAACACCACCACCATCATTGCCACCACAGAAATACACTCCTAGAAAACACACACTCAAAAGCCTGTAACGAGAATTTCCAGTGGACAAGGGGTGAGGTGGAGGGTGCGATTTAATTGACAGTACAGTCCTCACAAATAATTGACTTTGTTGTTTTGTTAGTTATCAATATTGTCTCATGTGATGCTGTAGGAAATGGCTAAGTAGATTGGGACAGCTAAATATTGTAGTGTTTAGATTTTGTAAAGTGACAATATTGAAGTTGATTTGTCCCTACAGCTGGGGAAGAAATCATCAAGGCTGATGTTTACTGCTATATTTTGGAATGAGCAGAGACATTGTTGGATTATGAGGACAGTTTAGTTTTGCTTTGTTGAAATCATAGTAACCTCTTTGGTGCTGGTGCCTTGATAAAATGTACCCAGTACACTGTGTAAAGTGGTTGGCAAATGAATGGGAATATTGTAGGGAAGACAGGAGTCTTTAGACTTGTTGAAGACATAACAACTTCTCTGGTACTGGTGCCGTCACATAAAAGGCACCCAGTACACTCTGTAAAGTGGTTGGTGTTAGGAAGAGTATTTGGGCTTCGGAAACCATGTTAATATAAATCATACAAATGAGTCATGGCCTCTGAACACACTTAGGAGGGCAGTAACCAAGATCTGTCCAACTCATACTAGCAAGGAATGCGAACATAAAATGATGTTAATGGAGTTGAGGTTTTACTTTTTAATTTGAGGCCAGACATTGGTAGAGAATAGTGCCACTTACATTTGTGTTCACCTGAGATTTGGGGTAGGATTAAGTACACAAATAGGTGAGGAGAGATAGGTCAATCAGGAGTGCATGAGTGGGGGGATGGCACAAGACCAGCCAGTTCTACAGAGAAGAGTTCATTGTAATAATGGTAGAAGAGGTAGAGAGGGTTTTGTTCTTGTGTTTGCTTTATATTTTTGCTGTTTGCTTTATAAATCTGTTTACTTTCATAGATTGTTAGACGTTTGGTGGCGTTGTTACCAGATGGCTATCAAATAAAACGAGAAGTTGACTTCGTACTTGATAATCTATTTGAAATGATGAGTACAACACACTTTCACATGAGGGAGATGATCCTGGCCACATACAATCTGGTAAGTACTTATTGTATCGTATATAAAAATTAAGTGTGCAGTGAAAAACTGATATGAATACAGAAGTTATGAACCTGCTGTGTATATGTGTGTATGTTCAGTACCTTATGATGTAAAGTTGGTGATTCTGGTTCTGATTGTAGTTATGTCTCTGTTTTATTTGTTTCAGGCACGGAAAACTTCGGAGGCAGAAACAAAGAAAAATTTTTACTGCCAAAGTATTTTATTACTTGAACGCTACATATATTTGATTCTCTTCAACTCTTACTTGAACTTAGAGAAAAACCCACTACAGAAATCTTTTTGTCAGTGGATGAATGCTGTAAGTATAACATCTTGGATTGTTCCAATCTGGTATTCTTAGAAATTTCATTCATTAGTGCTGGTGCCACATAAGAAGCACTAATGTTGGTGCAACATAAGAAGCACTGGTGCTTGTTCAACATAAAAAGCACTGATGCTGGTGCCATGCAAAAAGCACTGATGATAGAGTGATGTAAAAAGCATCCACTACTCTCTGCAAAGTGGTTGGCATTTGGAAGAATATCCAGCTGTAGAAACCAAGCCAAAACCAACTATGGAACTTGGTGTGGCCTCTAGCCTTGCCAGCACCTATCAGGCTGTCCAGCCCATGCTAGAATGGAAAAATTAAACGATGAGGATAACGATGAGTTTTGTTTTATTCTTATTTTTTAGTCAGGTGGGAAGGTAGTATCTATGACCCTTTACAGGCCCTCTGAGATTGGTGGGAGCAAGGAGGAAGGAAGTTATCCTCAAACTGGAGGCCCTCCCTGGATGTTTGCGACAGAGTAGGTTTTTTCCCTAAAGACATCCAGGGTCAGGTGGTGGTGGTAGTGGTGTTAAACTGGATGCCTTTAGTGGAAAAGCCCACTTTGGATGTAAGTAGAATTTCAGTCTGGGTTTGTTAGAAAGTTACCATTTTAGTTAACTAAAACCCAGTGGTTGAAGAATCTAGTGTTGACCTGCAATGACAAAACTCAGTTAAATTATATAACAAGGTTCACAAATATGAAGTTTACATACAGTGGGTGGAGATGTGAAGTCTATGTTTTGGGTAGAGCCCTGCTGTGGAGAGAAATATTTCCTATGGAGACAATTGCTGCTTGATATATTTAAGTTCATGTCTCTACTAGAACTTTTATATTTATTCATGCGAGCCAATGAAAGAACTTTTACTAGGTCACTTGGTTTGTGAGAAATAGTAGCCTTGTTCTGTATCAGATGTCACCATATCAATTCAGAAAAAGAAGGCTTTATTGGATAATGTAGCCTGAGATATACTAGGCCTGGAACCAAGACGGGATAGTTCTATAGCTGGAATGCTTTTGAATGTAGGGCTGTTCAACTGGGTTAACCCTTTAGCATTCAGATTACTCTGTCAAATGTAAAGCTCATTTATTCACATTGATATAAATTATGCATTACTTTGTAGCTCTCAGATTTCAATGACATGATTGTTTATTTTTAGAATGGCATTGTAGGGTAAGTGTGAGAAACTACTTCTAGCCAGTTTGAAGATAAAACAGGTAGATTATTTTGGTCAGATATGGTTGGTTGAAATGCTAAAGGGTTAAATCATCATCATCGTTTAACGTCTGCTTTCCATGCTAGCATGGGTTGGATGATTTGACTGAGGACTGGCGAACCAGATGGGTACACCAGGCTCCAATCTGATTTGGCAGAGTTTCTACAGCTGGATGCTCTTCCTAACGCCAACCACTCCGAGAGTGTAGTGGATGCTTTTTACATGCCACCGGCACGAAGGCCAGTCAGGCGGTACTGGCAACGGCCATGCTCAAAATGGTGTATTTTACGTGCCACCTGCACAGGAGCCAGTCCAGTGGCACTGGCAATGATCTCGCTTGAATGTCTTTACATGTGCCACCGGCACAAGTGCCAAGAAGGTGACGCTGGGCACAGGTGCCATCACGATTTCGCTTTTGCTTGCCCCAACAGGTCTTCGCAAGCCGAGTTTCGTGTCCAATGAAGGAGACGACATTGGCATGGGTGCCAGTCGTCAGATTTAGTTTGATTTCGATTTCGCTTGCCTCAACAGGTCTTTGCAAATAATGATAACATTTCTGTTTATAAACCTTACCATCTATGTTACACTGTGCACCACATTTTAATCATTTCTAAAAGTGAATTTTAAAAAATGCAATCTTTATATTCTTCTTCTTTTTACTTCTCTTTCATCTTATCAGGATGCTCAAACAGTTGGTGTTCATGATGTTTTGGATAATCTACATATTTCTGAGACAGAGTTTGGTCACATCAAAATAAACACCCTGCGTGATCGGTGGCGCTATTTGAATGAACATAAAACTGGAGACATATTATAAGAAAATTTCTTAGAGGACATTTTAAAATTTCAGTTTTTTTTTTTTCATTAAAACTATTAATTACATGCAGATATTTGCACTGTCTTACACTTCTTAAACCAAACCAAATATTTCTTTTCCACACAGTTTTTTTTTGTTGTAAATGACATTCATCTTAAACAGACATCTTTGGAAAAAACAAAAAACAAAAAAAAACAACAGTATTATTGCTTCAAAAAAAAAAAAAGGAAAAAAGAAAAATATCAAAAAGATAAAGAAAGCTGTCATGATGAACTTGTTACTTTGTCTATTCTGTGTACTTATATTTTTTAATTTTGTACTTGGTGTTTCAGAACCATTGAAATGTCTATTCACTGACACTGGGGTGGTTATCTAATGCTTTCATTCATCGTCACTGTGTCTATGGATATACTATGCTATATACTTTTATGTGTGTACATGACATATCAATAGGCAGACTGTCAGGTATGTAGATAGATAGTTAGATGGGTGAATGGGAATGATTTGTCATTGTGCTCACTTGCATAAATTAAAAAGTCACATCATTTACTAGAGTATATCTTTATGTCTTTGTTATGTCTGTCTGTCTGTCTGTATGTATATATGTATGTATGTATGTATGTATCTATCTATCTATCTATCTATCTATCTATCTATCTATTCTGGAGTATTGACATTTCAGCGCTAGACAATTGAGTGCATAGACTATTAAGTTCATGTAATATATGTAATTTATTACTACATTATATTGGTGTTGGTTGTATATCTAAAATACATGCACATGCAACCTACAAACACAGCAGTCATAAATGAGATTAACTATACATAAGCAAAAAACATACATATACATGAAACAAACACCAGCAAAAAAACATAAATATATATATACATGCCCATACAAAATGGTAACTACACTTTTTGAATCTCCTATGAAAATTTAACTAGCTAAATACTGGTTCAAAGTAGTTACTATGTATTTATTGCTTTTTATCTTTACATGTTTTTAAATAATTGAAATTTTTCCTCTTATGTTTTTTTCATCCCAAAAATAACCAGTACCTAAGTTCAATAAGATGCCCTCTGCTGAATTGTCTATGCACTGAATTAACTAGTGCTGAATTGTTGGTGCTGAATTGTCACGTCATGATCTATGCCTCTACCTACCTATCTACTAAGCTTGTAACCAAGCTGTCTATTTGTTTCTCTATCTATCTATTTACCTTCCTAACTATGCAGCAACCTATTTATCTATTTGTCTATTTGTGGTTTTAACTGAAACACAAATTATAAGATCAGGTCAGACACAAAGAATTATTGAACATAAACTTGCATTATCTCACAATTATACACACTATAAAATATATACATACCTTTATACACCTTCACCAAAATTAAACAAATGCTATCTATTAAAAAAAAAAGACACCAAATGAAGAGTGGTAAATAATAACTAAATCTCAATTTAAATCCCAAGTTTCACCTTCAAACAAATAGTGAAGACTTTACACAGATACAGAAAAGTTGAACTTGGTGAAGAATTGAGGCAGTTGAAACAGGGTCAACTTCATAATCAAATGGTTGGAAGTAAAAACAAGGCCCTATAAAATGAATTGTGTAAAATGGATGTAAAATAGATAAAACAAATTCCATTCCTTTGTTTTCATTTCATTTGCTATAATTTCATATTCAGATAAAACACATTTCTCATCAGAAAATGATCTGTTTAAAAATTTGTTGCTTGTTCTTTTACAAAAGAATTATGTTGTTATTTCTTTTAGTCTAAGTTTCAGATTAAAAACTTGACCACAATTTTTGTTTAGAAAACAAAAAAAACTTGTTTTTTTAAAAAAAGAACAAAAATTCCAAAAATGAATCTCAAATTTGTGGCATAGTTTAAATGAATACTCAATGTGAGGTTATTCAGCTTATTAATTGATATAGAATAAAGTTAATCAGAGCACACAACACATATAAAAGGATTTGAACTCCATGAGACAGACTGGTAATCCAATATTTTATACTATGTTCCTTTCACTTCTATCATTAAATGGGCAGAATTTCAGAAAGCAAATGTTTTGTTTGCTGAATTCTTTTGAAAGGAACAATTGGTTTTGCCTAGCTCCAGAGTTCCAGGCAGTGTGTGTGACTGAAAAGACCTAATCATGCTGAAACAGTAATATCTCACAGTCCACTGATGGCACTGAAGTTAGTGTGTTATTTACACATACTGTCTATAAGGAGAAGTTATTCTCCCAGGATGAAATCCAACAACAAAAGAGCTATGTTTACATTCACATTTGCTGGTATTTGTTAAGAGTGGATGCGCACATAATTGCTTTGATTTTAACTCATTTACATGCTCATAATAACTTAATATTAGCTTGGCAGACTTCAACAAGAATCAACAAATGTTTAGTTTGCTGAATTCTATAGATATGAGCAGTTTTTTAAAGTTCTGAGTGATGTTTATCACTGAGGAGACAAAACATACTGAAACACTGCTGTCTGATGGTTTGCTGGTATCATTAGAGTGAGTATGTTGTTCATACCTTGCCTCTAGAGGGGGAAATTGTTCTCCGAAGACAAAATCCCAGACTGAAAAGCTGCATTCATGTTCAGTGCTAAGACAAGATATTCACTTCATTATTCTTTTTTATTATATAAATTTGTAAAGTGGTTAGTGGTTGGCATTAGGAAGGGCATCCAGCTGTAGAAACCATACCAAAACAGACAACTTGAGCTTGGTGCAGCCCTCTAGCTTGCTAGCCCCTGTCAAACTGTCCAACCCATGCCTGCATGGAAAATGAATGTTAAATGATGATGATGATGATATTTAAGGGCACAGATTAGAAAATTTGCATCATGGTCATGAAGTTGAAGTTCACTCTCATTAAGTGTCTTTTATTATAACTCTGGGTCAGTCAAAGCCATGTGAGTAAAATTGGGCTGACAGAAACTGTGTGGAAGCCTGTCAGATTGATTGTACCTGTAATTCAAAAGTACAACTTTGTCACACACTATCATACAGATTTTGCCTGAGGATTACATTGAGGGTATCAGTGTCTATGGAATACTCAGCCACCTACATGCTCAAATAATAAGTAGGCAGTTTAGTTGATTGAGCAACAGAAAAATATATTGGATAAGCTTAACTAGCTGACAGTCTACATATATTGTCTACCTTGAGCTTCATGAGGCTCACGAGGCTGCCAGCGCTTATCTGGATTTTCAAGGCATTTAAGCTGAGAGTAGAAGGCTGTTTGCTGAATGGAATGCCTGTCCATCATTGACTTAATCACCAAGTGTCACTGGAACTCATTTTCACGCGAAGACCTATTGGGGCAAGCGAAAGCGAAACCATCATGGCACCTGTGTCCAGCATTGCCTTCCTGGCACTTGTGCCGGATGGCACGTGTAAAGACATTCAAGCGAGATCGTTGCCAGTGCCGCCGAACTGGCTCCTGTGCAGGTGGCACATAAAATACACCATTTTGAGCGTGGCCGTTGCCAGTACCGCCTGACTGGCCTTCGTGCCAGTGGCACATAAAAGCACCCACTACACTCTCGGAGTGGTTGGCGTTAGGAAGGGCATCCAGCTGTAGAAACTCTGCCAAATCAGATTGGAGCCTGGTGTAGCCATCTGGTTTCACCAGTCCTCAGTCAAATCGTCCAACCCATGCTAGCATGGAAAGCGGACGTTAAACGACGACAATGATGATGATGATGTACTGAAGCAACATGAAATGAAGTACCTTGCTCAAAGACACAACGTACCATCTATTCCAAGAATTAAACCTACAACCTAACAATGAAAAACCCAACACCCTAACCATGTAACCATATGCCCCTACGTGCCTTCAACCTCTATTGATGGAGGGGACAAGAAAGCTGTTTGAGTTTGTCAAGTATTTTTGTTTTTAATAATGAAGAAAAGCCATCTGTTCATGTGTTGAGTTATCTGATTCAGTTCCTTTATTTTTTTTTGTTTTCATTTATTTCAGTTTTTATATTTCATCAACAGTCTTAATGATTCGGTCAATGATATATTCTCCCACATTGTTCTCGATACTTGGTAACATACCACAAGTTTGTCAAAAGCCTTGACATTAGAAATCACTGGGGCTTGACTTGAAGAATTCATTGAACTATACAAAAAAAAAAAAAAAAAAAAAAAAAAGGTGAATTTATCTGGCAATCCAGTACACCTATACATAAACTACAGTTGTTGACATCTTTTACTTGCAACATTATCAACATTTTAGTATCGAGAGAAAAAAACAAAACAAATATCAAACAAAACACTTTTTAACTGTAGGTCTAATTACATTTCGGGGAAGGTTTGAAGGAGAATTAGCAGATGTTATTGACTAGGAAATATAGGAGAAATGAATGAAATGACCTAGTTGTTTTTGGCAATGTGATACTGGTAGTAGTAATTATTGTAATAATTGTGTCTAACACATGCACAAGGCTAGAAATTTGTATGGAGGTCACAGTAGTAGTAGTAGTAATATTGACTTCAAATTTTGGCCCAAGGCCAACAATTTTGGGGGAGGGGTTAAGTCGAATACATTGACCCCAGTGATCTTGAAAGGATGAAAAGCAAAGTCAACCTTGTTCGAATTTGAACTTAGAAGACAGATGAAATGCTGCTATTTGCCTGGCATGCTAATGATTCTGTCCACTCACTGCTTTTTGCCACCTTCATAATGACAATAAGAACATTAGTATTCCACCATCAACAAAGTTAATATTGCTGCCATCGTTGGCTGTTTCTTATGTTAAAGGAAATATCAGCAGGAAGAAATGCTAATGATGTGGATTTGTTTATAGTGGATCTAAACTTGTTAGGAAGTGACACTCACATGATGATTTCAGGATCATTCTCTGCAGCATATATAGAATGAGATGGAGAATATCATATGATGAAATTGTAGCAGACTGCTGTTGACATGGTTGTAGTCTTAAGCAGTGGTTTTTTTACCAGTCCAACTGGCAAAAAATTCATTGAACTATGCCAGTCCTTTCCTGAAGCTACTAAAAATTAATAATAGTGGCAAATTTGTGCATCTTTAGCTTACATGTCATATTACAAACATATCTGTGCTTAAATACTAAACTGGCACTTCGTCAGTTATGATGAGGGTTCCAATTGATCCGATCAATGGAACAACCTGCTTGTGAAATTAACGTGCTCCACTAACACATGTACTCTTAATGTAGTTCACAAGAAGATTCAGCGTGACACAGAGTGTGACAAGGCTGGGCCTTTGATATAGAGGTACTACTCACTTTTTTTCCAGCTGAGTGGACTGGATAAACATGAAATAAAGTGTATTGGCCAGGGACACAACGCACTGCCAGGAATCGAACTTGCGACCTTTTGATCATGTGCGTATATGCACACGCTTATATATGTGATGGGACGTGTGTCTATGTCACTGTAAGGTTCTGTAAGAGTGAATGGTTGAAGCAAATTCTTGAGAAAATAGCTATGTAGGTACAGGCAAGGCTGTGTGGTTAATAATCTCGCTTTGCAATCTTATGGTTACGGGTTCAATCCTATTCCGTGGTTCATTGCGAAAATGTCTTCTGCTATAGCCTCGAGTCGACCAAAGCCTTGCGACTGAATTTGGTAGATGGAAACTATAGAAATACATTGTGTGTGTTTGTGTGTGTGTGTGTGTGTGTGTGTGTGTGTGTGTTTTCCCACCACCACCACTTGACAAATAGTGTTGGCTCATGTACGTCTCCATAACCTAGCAGTTCAGCAAAAGAACTTGACAGAATAAGTACCAGCCTTTAAAATAAGGGGTTGATTTGTTCAACTAATATCTCAGTATGGCTACAACCCAATGGCTGAAAAGAAAATTAAAAAAAAAATATGTTCAATTAATGTGAGTTCGAATTTTTGGAAGGGATCAGAACTAAGGAGTCACACTACATTCTGTAAACTGTTAGCAAAAGCCCTTGGTTAATTCACATTACTCCATAAGGAGCATAGGCTGGTTTACTGGTTTCTCTGGTCTATACATTTCTCCCCGGACAGAATGCCTGCCTGTTGCATGATTACTTAGTCATACCAACTGAGTGGACTGGAGCAGCGTGAATTGAACTGAAATGCTCAAAAACACAACACAGTGTCTGGTCCAGGAATCGAAATCACAATCTTACGATCATGAGTCTAATGCCCTAACCACTAAGCCATGAGCCTCCACTAGCAAAAATCATTTGCTAACCAGAATCTTATTCCTCTCACCGTTACCAACTCTCTCTCTCTCCCCCTCTCTCTTTATCTCACGTGTACACGTAATGTGCGTACATTCACCCATTAACACATCATGTTCCTCTTTCCTTTGTGACACAAGCAGACCATTGTTATATATTGCCACTCCTTCAATAACTTTGAAATAGAAGAACGTCGACCATCAACCATCGGCAGATCTTTGTTTCAAGTGGATTGGAAGTTTCCTGTTTTAATAAATGAGGTCACCTTGTTATTGCTGTCCTTGTTATTGCCATTTACGTTGTTGATGTTTTGTTCCAGCTGTTAATTGATTATTTAAAAAAAGAAAAAAAAAATATTCAAAGAAAATGATGTAGCTATTTTTCTTTTCCTTTTCCTGGTAATATAATAATTAGCGGGACAGGCTGGCGAGCTGGCAGAATCGGCTTTACGTTCTGAGATCAAATTCTGCCGAGGTTGTCTTTACTTTTTATCCTTTCGAGGTCGATAACATAAGTACCAGCTGAGCACTGGAGTGGATGTAATCGACTTAGCCCTTCCCCGAAATTGCTAGCCTTGTGCTACAATTTGTAAGCAATATTTTAGTCACATGACTAGGGCGTGAGCTGGGAGAATTGTTAGCATACCATGCTAACAATTAGCACGCTTAGCGATATTTCATCCAAGTTCGAATGCCACCGAGGTCAAATTTTCCTTTCAGCCTTTCGGGATCAATAAAATACGTGGTCCGATCAATAAGTATCCGGACTGTTGCCATAGTAACGAAAAGTAAAGCACGCAGAATAAAACCGCTTGGCACAGATTGACATTGAGCTCTGCTGCGCATGCACACTAAGTTTTAACGTTCTGGCTCACTTTTGCTGTTTACAACAATGCTTGGAAGGAAGGTGTGTAGCACGTGATCGTCGCATTGACCATGACAGAGAAAGCTGAGAAGAGAATCTGCATCAAACTTTGCCAAAAGCTTGTCGATACCTTCTCAGATGCCTAAGCAAAGTTTTCAAAAGTTTCCATCATCCTCGACACAATCATGGAGATCTTGTGCAACTGAAACTCGAGTGTCTTTTTGGTCAGCTGAAAGCAGATTTGGCACAAACTTGGCAGACACGCGTCTCATGCCGAAATCTTCAGTGATAATGGACTGAACTGAACCGTAACTAACCTACACATCATCTGATAACTCATGGATGGTGATTCGACGATTTCTCCTCACAGCTGCACGCTCATCTGCGATGTTTTCCTCAGTTCTGCTAGTTGAGGGGCTCCCAGAACTTTCGTCACTATCGACATTTTTCGGCCATGTTGGAAACATCTGAACCACTCGCACACTTGTGTGCGGCTCACACTTCTCGCCATACATTTTCTGCAACTTTGCGCAGGCCTCTGAGCGGATACCGCCGTGGCAATGTTCTCTGTCATGGTCAATGCGACGATCACACGCTACACACCTTCTTTCGAAGCACTGCTGTAAACAGCAGAACTAAGCTAGAACGTTAAAACTTAGAACGTTAAAAGTTAGTATAGCAGAGTTCAAGGTAAATCTGTGCCAAGCGGTTTTACTCTGCATGCTTTAGCTTCGTTACTAAAGCAACAGTCTGGATACTTATTGATCAGACCTGGTAAATACGAGTTGAGCACTGAGGTCGATGTAATCGACTTAGCCCCTCACCTGAACTTGCTGACGTTGTGCCAAAATTGAAAGCAATACATTTGTCAGAGGAGTGGAAAGGGCAATGCCAGGTTCAGATGTCTGTGGGTAGAATGAAGATCAAGCGAGAACAGCAAATATGATCTGAATGTTTGCAGCATAAGAATAGGGCTTCCCAGCATACTCTGCTTTCACTCCACTGGGGATGCAAAATCGCATTTCAGGGTGCCATAAAAAATGTAAGTACACCACCACCACCACCATCATCATCATCATCATTTAATGTCTGTCTTCATGTTGGTACGAGTTGGATGGCTTGATCTGATGAGTTGGAGGACCGCGTCGTGCTCCAGTTTCTACAGCTGGATGCCCTTCCTAATGCCAACCACTTTATAGAGTGTACTAGGTGCTTATTTTCATGGCACCTGTGCTAACGATTTTCAAACTGAAATTATAAAGAAAAAAAAACAAACAGACAAATTTTGTTCTATTAATTCCAACAAGAACTTTGTCACCACCTAGTACCAAATGTAGTTGCTGGTGAGGACGACGACGATGACGATGATGATTTAGGTTCAAAGCCAAAAATTTTAGTGGGAAGTGTTACTTCATTACATTGATCTCAGTGCACAGCTGATACTTATTTTATCAACCCCGAAAGGATTAAAGGATTAAAGTAAGTCTCGGAGGAATTCTCTCAAAAGTTTATATATTCTTAGAAATCCTACCATAGGTACAAAGCATTCTTTGGAATTTCGCTATCCATTTACTCTTTTGAGTGAGAATTGTATGTTGTTGATGTCATTAGAACTTATAAACTTTCGAGAGAACGCAACATAATCATTTTCCGGAACTAGATCTTGAAACACACATCAAGCTAAATGGTAGAACGCATTGTATGTATGTATGTATGTATGTATGTGTAAGAACGACCGTACGAACCCAAAAGGAGAAATGGTGACGAATGGAAAAACAGGGCTCCTTTATTAAACGCGTCACACGGTCGAACACAAAATATATCAAATGATATATATATGTTATACTTCGATAACATAGATAATTCGTAAATGCCAGTAAGGTAGACGATAGGAACACAACCGTATGAGATGAATAACAGTAAGATTTATTGTAGCATTAAATTGTATGTCTGTGTGTGAGTGAATGCGACATAATAAAACACATTATAGACGGGCCGTCATGTAAAGGAAAGAGTGTGTGTAAGTAATACATGTATGTGGGTACGAGAGATACACAGTATTGAATTGAGTCAGTAGCACGTATAAGGATTTAAGATACCAGTTCATAGAGTACACGGTGGTAAGTGTCTGTATATAAGAAGTTAAGGCGTGTGGGGCAGAGCGATCACTAGTTGTGATGTTGTGGCTTCTATGCCAAGCCGGGTTCTTGAAAACAGATGTTCTTCGCAGGCTGGGTTCTTGGCTGTTATTTCGTGGCGAAGGTGAATCGCACAAACAGGATCGGAGAAGTTCTGCGGTAGTTTGGTTAGCTGTTGGTAGCTAGTGTACGTGTAGAGTCATGTTGACGCTGTTGGGGACGCTGGTAGTCGTAGTGTCGTGTTGACGCTGGCGGCGATACTGGTAGTCGTAGTGTCGTGTTGCTGCTGGCGACGTCGGGGGCGATGCTTATAGTTCGTAGTTGTACGATGGTGTCGATGTCGTCGCTGGAAACTGGTTGCTGCTGTGTT
>NC_068981.1:132920781-132923410 GCF_001194135.2 Octopus bimaculoides
ATCTAGGATCTGAGGCGCGACGATTGGCGGGGACAATTTAGTCTATAAGAAAATAGGGGCTCCAGGAAAGCATTAGAAGAACACTCTCACGTGACCTTATTAAGGGCTGTGGTTGGTCGATTTGCGTTCTGACGGGAACGGAGGAGATAATTTACCCGCGCAAAGAATAGTCAGTCATGTGATGGATACAGCAGGCTGCTCTCTACTACGCCCGAACTTGATTATATTTATAACAGTGGGGAAGATAGTTTGTTTGTATATAATGGCGATAGAAGTGTTCATTACATATGTATGTATGTATGTATGTATGTACGTACACACGCACACACACACGCACACACACGCACACACACACACACACACACACACACACACACACACACACAGAGTCCCACTTTTCTTTTACTTGTTTCAGTCATCTGACTGCGGTCATGTTGGAACACCGCCTTAAAGGGTTTTACTTGAAGAAATCGACCCCACCACTTAATCTTTGTAAGCCTAGTACTTATTCTGTCAGTCTCTTTTGCCGAACCCCTAAATTACTGGGACGTAAGCGCACCAACATCGGTTGTTAATCGATGGTGAGAGGCGGGGGACAAACACGGATACGAAGGCACACACCCATAAATACATATATATATAGCCCGAGGCTGTAGTATATCACACTTGCCCAAGGTGTCACACAGTGCGATTGAACCCTGAACCATGTATTTGGGAAGCAAGCTTCTTACCACACAGTCACGCCTGCGCCTACTATACAATTTCCGTCTGATTCACACGCACACACTCACGCGCGCGAGTGCGACGTGCTTCTTTCAGTTTCCGTCTACTAAATTCACTCAGAAGGCCTTGGTCGGCCCGAGGCTATAGCAGAAGACATTTGCCCAAGGTACCACACTGTGAGATTGAAACCGAAACGACGTGGTGGCAAAGTGAGCTTCTTAATCCACAGTCATGCTTAATATCTGGGATTTCTTATGATTTTCTTTTACTCCAGTTGGGAATATAGAGCGTAATTGCATTTTGGAACAAGTAATATATTTCATATATCTTGAGAAATTCAGAGTAATTATATTTGAAATTATCTGTTTTATCCATTGTGCTGAGTGTTGTTTTTAGTTTCCTTGGTTCCTTAAGTTTCTCCGATACTCCTATGGAACCACAAGCGACATCATCCTTGTGTTATGGGAAATTATATTGAATATACATCTTTTATTGCATCAGTTGGCAGAAAAATGTATTATGTGTTTTTTCTATTTACACTCACAGCTAAAGCAATCATCAAAAATTTAATTTCATGAATCAATACTGATAAAATAGGGGGAAAAATTTGTATTTTTTCACCCAAAAGATTGTTTACATTAGAAGAATCTATGAAATAGATGTTTGTCTATTTCAGAGGTACTAATAATGAAAACAAAACCAGAGAGAAAAAAGTGTGTTAAATCTTTGTAATAAAATAAATTTGTGAACGAAAAAGAGAATCGATGAGGGAGAGCGAAAAATGCGAGAAAAAGACAATGTAGGAGAATAAAGAAAAAAAGAAAAGAAAAGGGGATGACGTATGATTGTGAAAGAGACATATGTTTGCAAGTTTACATTTTTAGCCACCATCACCACCACCATCACTACTACTACTACTACTACTACTACTACTACTACTACTGCTGCTGCTGCTGCTGCTGCTAATAATAATAATAATAATAATAATAATAATAACAACAACAACAATAATAATAATAATAATAATAATAATAGCATATACATGCATACACACACATGCGTGGCTATGTATGTATTTACACAGATGAAATTATATATATACACACATGTATATATGCTCATACACTTACAGGCGCGCGCGAACACGTGCGTGCATATAAAAAAAAAATCGATCATTGTAATTCCATTATTATGAGTTAAGTCATTGGAATATTCAATTAAGTCATGAAACGAAGATTCCACTTTACAATTAATTTCCGCCCTCCGTGACACAGAAAAAGGAAATTAATTGCGAATATGTTCTTTTAGTACAGTTGAATGTATTAAGCCATATTAAAAATTAATAAACAAACACAGATTAAGCGCGTAAAATAAATATATTTATCTATAAATGAAAATAAATGCAAAATTAAATAAAACAAATATGCTTAATCCACCCACGCATAGAAGACATCACATAAGTTGGTATAGGGAGCTGGGTCAGTCAAAAGAGTTTGTGAAAATCCCCGGTGTTGGATTAACTTCGAATCCTTTTACGTTATTTGGGAAGTTCAGATAAAGGCGCAGAAATGGCTGCGTGGTTAAAAAGTTCTCTTCACAACGACGTCATTTCGGGTTCACTGATAGTTTTTGCGCCATAACTCCAGTCCGACCAATACTTCTAAGCTGAATCTGGAAGATAGAATCTCTCTCTCCACACACACACACATATATATAGGTATGTATGCCCTCCTATACATACCTGTATATATTTATATATATAAAAATGAGAATGTGTGTCTGTCTGTCTGTCTGTGTGAATCCCTAAAACTCGAGAACTACACAACCAATTTCATTCACATTTTACAGATGCCTTACTTAGGGTTCCAGTTGTGTTTTAGTCAAAAAACATTTTAACTTCTTGCAG
>NC_068981.1:132926248-132927046 GCF_001194135.2 Octopus bimaculoides
ATATATATATATATATATATATACACATAGGTATGTATGCCCCTCTATACATACATATATGTTATGAGGTCATAGGAATCAAGGCACATCAACACGGAGGACGCTGGAAATGGCTAGGTGCGATAACATAGAGTTTTTAATGAAATACACACTATTGAAGGTATCAAGTGTTGGTAGGATACTGTAGATATGCAAGTACCAAATCCAATTTACGCACTAGATCCGTCTCAGGGGTGGATATTTGGTGTAGCGTAAGTATAAAAACTAAATAGTAGTTCTTCCCAGTCGGGGTGACTATTTGTGGTGGTGATGATATTCTTTGCAGTTCAAGGTCACCAATGTAACAGTTGGTATCATGTTATATGTTGGAGTTGGCAGTTAGCGATTGTAACGCGTGTTGCTGTTGCAGATGTGCAAGATGAATGAAGAACAGTGATCGAAGTTGTAAAGAAATATTTATTTACCGTTACTTTGTATAATACCATGCCTCGACGGGCAGATGTGATATAATTGAAAGAGCATGCGAGGTTAAGGAAGTTAATTTCGGCCTGTATGTGTGTACACGTTCTTATTGTAGTAGTAAATCATAGATAATGATATAATGATGTAAGAGAAAAAAAAACTAAGTTAGTGAAAGTTACAGAGTTGAGGGACGTTGTGTCTCATAGTTGGCTGATTTTGACCTTCTTTCTCCCTCTGGCCGTTTGGTTTCAAGTGACTGCCTGCTTGTGGCCATGATTCTAGTTGTCCGTTCACTAACTAATTTTGCCTTGCCAAATTCTAGTATTCATAATTATC
>NC_068981.1:132927531-132928679 GCF_001194135.2 Octopus bimaculoides
ATATATATATATATATAAAAGATGTGTGTGTACACTTATGTGTGTGTAGGTGTATGTGTATGTGTGTGTGTGTGTGTGTGTAATAGAAATTGCTTGCACAAATATATGTACGACTGCTACTGTTATGTTTAGAGTTCCACGTAGATTATCATCATCGAGTCTACTTCCAGTATAGTGGTTAAGTAACTACTATACTGCGTAGTGTTACTAGGTATGAGCTACAGAGAGCAAATGTAGGAGAAATAAGAATAAACACAAGTTTGTAATATAGTTCCGAAGCGCGTTTCACCATTATGCTTACTTGGAACCATGGTGGTGAAACGTGCGAAGGAACTATGATATAAGCTTGTGCCTATCCTCGTTTCTCTTATATACACACACACGCGCGCGCATTTATACATATTTATACGAGTATATGTTTATGCATATACATATGTATGTATGTATGTATGTATGTGCGCGCACACACACACATATATATTGTCGAGTAACGAATAGGAGTACTCAATAGATAGGTAGAGTGGAATAGTTTATTTCAGCCGGTCTAGTGCCCTGCTGCTACACCGTGCCGTCACTTCTTCAGAGTACTCGATATTGGTGCCAGGTCAAATAAAGAATACATACATACCTACATGTGTGTGTGTGTGCGTGCGTGTGTGTGTGTGCGTGTGTGTGTGTACGCGCGCGTGTATTTAAGAGTATTGCATTTGTGTTTAAGCTTTGCCGCTTGACAATCGGTGTTGGTTTGTTTACTTAATCGTGACTTAGAAATTCGGCAAAAAAAGTGACCCGTAGACTAAGTATCAGGCGTTCTATATATATATGTAGAATGGTCGATAGGATCGGCTAACCCTTTTAAGGCGGTACCTCAGCATGACTGCAGTTTATGACTGGAGCAGGTAAGAAAGTAAAAAGAAAGTGTAAAAGGCTAGTTATTGATAGATTACTAGTTTGGTTTTCATCCATCAGTTAAGTTCTCCTCGTTGTCCTCCCGCTCCTCCTCCTCGTCCTCCTCCTTGTCCTCCTCCTCCTCGTCCTCCTGTTCGTCCTCCTCTTCTTCCTCTTCGTCCTCGTCCTCCTTTTCGTCCTCCTCTTCCTCCTCGTCCTCCTCCTCGTCCTCGACCTCCTTTTCGTCCTCGTCCTCCTTT
>NC_068981.1:132929964-132932368 GCF_001194135.2 Octopus bimaculoides
CCTCACACTGAGACGCCAACCCGCAGTTAGATGTGTAGAAGAGGATCAACTCCATTAATAACCACATCGATAGTCTTACACACGGTTCCAAATACCCCCACAGTTCCATACGCTTACACAAATTGTTCTATGACCAGGGTTTCTTCCAAATATTCTTTACTGGCATATGGAAGCCGCCTTGGCTTTTGACAAGACAAAGGTAAGTTACTCACTTTCTTGCTTGTTTCTGGATGTATTTCTCGGGAAAGAAAGTAAGTTCCTCATAACATATTTCTCTCATACTTCTTTCTCCCGGGAGCCGTCCTATATCGAACAGCTCTCCCTGATTAGCAATGCAAGCCAAACTACTACTCTTGCGATTAATGTAATCGGAAATTGCGACTTTTTTCATTCGTCAAAATGCTTGTTTTTTGTTTGTCATTTTCCCTCCAAACTTATTTTCTGAGCTGTTTTTTTGGTTGGGATTGCTCTGGCATATCTTCCTCTATTATCATCTGACACGCGTCTCTTATTGTAATTCCAGAAGAATTAGTCGTCTTGAATAACTAGTAAACGAAACAAGTTTGATTTTTAAAACTTAATATTAGTGCTTAAACGACAGACGTTTCTTCTGCTGCAGGTTATAAAATAGACGTTAAAAAGTTCTAAAAGTCATTTATATGAAGGAATAAATAAAAATATTACGTTTATGTATTTGTTTCGCAAAATTCCTGATGTGAAATCGTGTGTTGAAACAGATATAATTATATTAGGGGATGATCACATCATTTGCCAATTAAACACACGTACTATATACTTGGTCTTCGCTTAAACTTTATTATTATTATTATTATTATTATTATTATTATTATTATTATTATTATTATTATTATTATTATAATATGAAGACTTACAGCTTATTTTGCTGGGTATGATGGAAAGCGTCAGCTGTCCAGAGCCAGCAGACTAAGGGTGACCCTGCGAAAAATTCTTGCAGCTCCAAGCAATGCTGATTTTTGTAGGTGTTCTACCTTCACACTTGCACCAATCTTTTTCAGCCATGCTGGTAGTTGAATGCTGAAACTTCCAAGTGCACCAATTACCATTGGTATCACGTCTACTCTCTTCATTGACCACACCCTTCGTATTTCCCACTTCAAATCGTCCTTTGTATTTCTCATTTCAAATCGTCCTTCGTATATATTATTATTGTTGTTGTTGGTATTATTATTATTTTAGTGTCCTTTGTCTAAACAAGAGGTTCTCAAACTTTTTAGGCCACTGCCCCACTCATGGCCGCATAATACCCTCAGCGCCCCACCCCCATTTTTATGTATAAATAAATATTTTATATTTTACTTATTTATATATACTATGGATCATTTGATATTTAATATAATATCATATAATTTGTATACAATACTATAATTCATGGCGTTCCCCAATCCACTGCCTTCCTCCCAACGTCTCCTTTTTCTCTACCGCCCCCACCACCACACCACCCCCTTAGACAGCAGCGTCCACCTGGACCCTTTCAATGCCCACCGGGTGGCGGTAGCTCCCACTTTGAGAACCTATGGTCTAAACTCCTTCGTCACATATCCTGTCACACCTTCAGTGGCTTTTTATCCCACGTGTCTTCTCTTGTCCTGTTTAGTCCATTCTCAGAATGGACTAAACAGAATTGAAGGAGACACATGGGAATAAAGAATAACTGAAGATATCACAAGATGTGCGACGAAAGAGCTTAGACATACGTATGTATGCATGTATGTATGTCTGTGTTTGTCCTCCACCAACCATCGCTTGACAACCGCGTTGGTGTGTTTACTTCTCCGTAACTGAGTGGTTTGGCAAAAGAGACCGATAGAATAAATACTAAACTTACAATGAATAAGTCCTGGGGTCGATTAGTTCGACTAAAGACGGTGCTCCAGTATGGCCGCAGTCAAATGACTGAAACAAGTAAAGGAGTAGATAAGAATACATAAATATGTAAAAGTAATTGTGGACGAGAGATGTCAACTTTCTTAACTGACTGTTTTGCATTAAATTTTGAAATAATAAAAACAAATTGCTTTAGTGTAACAACTTTTGTATACTATAGTTGTTTTAGATTTGCGAAAATTAATAAAGCAAATTACGGGATAGAAAAACAAAAGCAAAAAAAAAAAAACAAAACAAAAAGAAATAACTGTTAATCTTGTTTTTCATTTGACATTAATCGTTATGTGAATTTACGGCCAAATTTATAGCATAAGTTAGAGTTATCTCCCTTGTCAATGTAGGTCGTTGAGAATTATTTCCCTTGACACATAAAGCTCAATCGCTACGTCTTTTTTAACGAAATCCGTGAAAAAAAGAAAAAAAAAAAGTTGCGCACGCACACATCACTATCATTAATAAATCGATGTAGTATATATTT
>NC_068981.1:132932900-132935384 GCF_001194135.2 Octopus bimaculoides
GGAAACTGAAAGAAGTCCATCGTATATATGTATATATATATATATATATATATATGTGTGTGTGTGTGTGTGTGTATGTTTGTGTCTGTGTCCCCCCAACATCGCTTGACAACCGATGCTGGTGTGTTTACGTCCCCGTAACTTAGCAGTTCGGCTAAAGAGACCGATAGAATAAGTACTAGGCTTACAAGGAATAAGTCCTGGGGTCGATTTGCTCTACTAAAGGCGGTGCTCCAGCATGGCCGCAGTCAAATGACTGAAACAAGTAAAAGAAAAGAATAAAAGAATATATAGAACGCTGTCCCTTACAACAAAAAAGTGGAAATAGCAGCAGTGGAGGCGGTTGAAGAATGCTTAAACCTCTTTTCCCACCCTGTTCGTCACTTCATCCCAGGTTTGATCCACCTGGAGATCGGGACCGAGCCAGACCTAAACAGGTTAACCGGTACGTCAGTCCAGCGTCCAACGTCATCTCATCAGTACTCCGATACAGGCTTACAACTTGTTGGAGTTGATCTTGGCTCATGACACCGTCGCGTATTCCTTTAGAATATTACCGTCCGTCTCTAATTTGGAGGCATCCGACACTATGATAATACTTGTCTGCATGTATGAAGACATCAAGAATCTTCACTCAATACTAGACGTAATGAAATATATAAAAGATTTAAAGATCACCGAGACTGAGGCGCAGCCCGATGCAACAGAAGAACCTACCTTGAAAGGAAAGAAAACAAAAGTACAAGCCAAATCAAATGGAATCTCAGTGCTGCGAAAAAGATGGAAAAGTAAGACATTACATGGTAAATACCCTACAATGAGCATTGACTGCTGTTGATACAAATATAACCTACAAGTGACTGATTCTGGACTTAAATCAGAAACGCAGGGCTTCATTATCGCAGCTCAGGATCAATGTCTGCCAACCAGAAATTACCAAGCCAACATTCTTAAAAATGTTGCTGAACCTACAGGCTATTTTTGTGGTACAGATAGAGAAGCAATTGACTACTTCGTATCTAACCTATCTATATTAGCCTCAAATGAGTATATACATCGCCATGATAGACTTGGTCAGTATTTGCTCTGGATCATATTCCGTTAGCCTGAGAACTGGAGGAAACATAAGCCTACCAAAGTACTAAAAAAATAAAAACATCACCGTTATTTGAGATTTTGTATTCAAAGTAATTAAACTCTTCAGACCAATTGACCGGATATTGTGGTGAAAAATCACATTGGCAAAACAAATTTGGTCATAGATACCTCAATCCCATCAGACTGTAACACCTCTGTGAAAACATTTGGGAAGTTAAGTAAAGACAAGACCTTGAAGTAGAAGTCTCAAAAATGTGGCATCTAAGAACGCCAATTGTATCTGCGATCATCGGAGCTTTGAGAACAATGCCAGACGACACTCTTAAAGGCTATGTGCAAATACCAGGAAAACCAAGAGTATCAGAATTACAAAAATTGTTCTCATGGGTACAGATAACATCCTAAGAAAAACACTGTCAGCTTGATAATATCTGAATCTTTTAAAATCTTTCAAAATCACAAATATTACAGCAAACTTTTACTGAAATTTTGTTTCTCTGTATTTAGTTACCTTTTCCTAAAACGGATCGTTGCTACTTATAAATCAAACCCGCTGCAAAAGGTCGATCATGCTGTTACTTGAAGTCTCTGAGTGAAGCTTGGAACAGGTCAAATAAAGCAAAGCAACAACAGCGAAACCTTAATAATAATAATAATAATAATAATAATAATAATAATAACAATAACAATAATAATGATAATAATAATAATAATAAAGAACTTCTAACTTGTTGTCTCTTGAGGTCTCTGGGTGAGACTTGGATCCAACTTGTACAAATGCAAAGCAAAAGTCAAACATAAAATAATAATAATAATAATAATAATAATAATAATAATAATAATAATAATAACAATAACAATAACAATAATAATGATGATAATGATGGTGATGATGATGATGATGATGATGATGATGATGATGATGATGATGATGATAAAGAAGACGACGACGACGACGACAACAACAACAACAACAACAATAATAATTCCCTTTTGATGCATCCTTCAGACAAAGCACTGTCCGTCCAAGAGCCATCCATGAAGGTATTGGCTTTGTGCCGTTAAAAAAAAATTCCATTGAACTCGAATGCGATTTTTCCATGCAATCTTGTAAGCTTCTTAATCCTGCACCTTTGAACTCCATCGGACCCAGGAACCTTCCAACTAGGAATTTTGTGACACTGCATCTTGACCACCTCTTCCGTGATACTCACGTCTTGGACTTTACCTACTGACATTTGTTGCAATTCATTAAGCCTTTCCGCATCCAAGTATTTATTATTATTATTATTATTATTATTATTATTATTATTATTATTATTATTATTATTATTATTATTATTATTATCATCATTATTATTATTATTATTGTTCAGTAGTTTTATT
>NC_068981.1:132937005-132938005 GCF_001194135.2 Octopus bimaculoides
CAGGTAAAATATGTATTTAAAAAAAAAATAAAAAATAAAGAAATAAAAAAGCAAAAAAAAGAATTCATGAATGGATGTTGTTTTCACAGCGATAATGCTCTTCTCAGTACATGAGTCGTTCCAGTTAACACGATTTTTTGCACTTCCTGTAGGGATGGTAAGCCTGGTATCATTTTCAAATAGGTTTCAGTACCTCTTTTAATCATTCCTAGAGATCCTACAATCACTGGTACGGTAGTCGCTTTGAGGTGCCACAATTTTTTCAATTTCAATTAGCAAGTCTTTATATTTACTGATCTTGTCAAATTCTTTCGCCGCTATATTATGGTCACAAGGAATACTCATGTCAATTAATAAACACCTCTTCTTTGTCTGGTCTTTTATAATAATATCCGGTTTATTAGCTTTTATAGCCTTGTCTGTATCGGTATCGGTTATTATTATTATTATTATTATTATTATTATTATTATTATTATTATTATTATTATTATTATTATTATTATTATTATTATTATTCAGTGAGAGAGCAGTGGATGCCATCAAAGTGACACTGGGGTAAAATATATGAAGCCCATTATACCCATCATGATTACCCATCTGATAAGGGTACACCATGCACATGCATCACCACCATATGTGCGCGACATGGTGATCTCATATCAAGATAAACCGCGCATGACCTCGCAGGTGGGGCCCAGTTAGAATTTTTTTCAGGTCGAGTAGCCCATCCCGCTCAAAAGGTCCCTGAATAAGGTTTGTTTAAGGATGTTGAGCAAAACACACATGTTTCCAAAGGTGAATTATTCAAACCCCCAAAAATTCCTCTCAACACATGGCTATGATGCTCCCCCACTACTCTGCTTATGATCAAAGATGCACATATCGTCAGCCACCAAGGGACATGCTCAACTAGTTAAGGTCAAGCAACTGAAAAGCAAATCTGTGGTACTGAGCAAAATATTTGCTGTAGCCCATTATTATTATTATTATTATTATTAT
>NC_068981.1:132938015-132947385 GCF_001194135.2 Octopus bimaculoides
TGTTGTTGTTGTTGTTGTTGTTGTTGTTGTTGTTGTTACTATCGTTATTATCATTATTCAGTAGTCTTATTTTTATCACGTGCTTTCACTGCACCACCGAGCGCAGTTTTGTGTGCCTTGAGTATGTGCTGTGGTTTGATGTGATGTTCTTATTTTTACTGTATTGAAAGTGTTTTATGTAGGATGTGTGCAGTGCCTAGTAGTGCTATTTTCTGTAAGTTATATACACCTATAAGTGCTGGTGTTTTTGTTATGCATTTGTCTGAATATTCTTTATCATACCTAATGCGCCTACTATGATAGGAATTGTTTCTGTTTTTAGGCTCCACATTCGATTTACCTTTATTTCCAGATCTTTGTATTTCGAAAGTTTCTCCTTTTATTTTTAGAGAAATATTGTCATCTGTTGGTATTGATACATCGATTAGAAAGCATTTTTTCTTGGTGACCTTTGACAACTATATCCAGCGATTTGGCCTTAATTTCTCTATGTGTGTATTGGCATATCCCAGAGTAAGGTTGCATTCTCATTTTCTGTGATCTGTTCTGGCGTATGCCTATACCATCTTTTTTTCTGTTGTTATTCCATAGTGTTTTCATAGCTTCCAGTGTATATAGGTCCCAACTCTGTCGTGTCTGTGAATATATTTCTTCTTAGCCAGGACTGGGCAGTCAGAAACAATATGATTTATTGTTTCTTCTCCATCTCCATATATTCTGCAGTTATTTTTTTCCTTTTCATTACATATTTTTGATGATTTCTGGTGAGAAGGCTTTGATATTGTGCTACAATCAAAAGCCCTTCAATCTCTGCTTCGAGTCGTGAGCTTCTCAGCCATTGTTGAGAGTTTGCTTTGTCTATTTCTTTTCTGTTTAGTTCAACCTAATATTTGCCAGGAAGGAGTTTTTCTTGCCATCGTTTATCATGATCCGTTGCTGTTCCAATTTTAGTTTGGATTTCAGCTGTTTTACAGCTTTTGTTGTTTCTTCTTTTCCTTCATAGTTGTTAGGTGCTATGACTTCTTTTTTGTATTTGTCTGCTTCCTGAAAGGCTGAAAACAGTGTTTTGTTTTGTTCGTGTATTATGGCTATTTATAGATTAGTTTTCCTTGCTTCTGAAGTAGGTATTTCTGTGGTCCTATGGTTGATACTTTGTAATAGTTTTCTAGCTGTGTAAGGCCTCCACCACCTTCGATGCGTTGTACATATAGCCTTTCTAAATCCTAAATCCTGTCATTATTTTTCTTGTTTTCCTGTCTATTTTAATTAGTTCATTTTGAGTCCAGTTAAGAATATTGTAGTTGTAGCTTATAACTGGGACGGCTAGAGTGTTGATATCTATAATCTTGTTTTTCGCATTGAGCTCTCTTTTCAGTATTAATCTAACTCGTCTATAGTATTATTTTCTTATCTTCTCTTTCATTTGTGTGTGTTGTATCGTATCTAGTTCATTGATTCCTAAGTGTTTGTATGTCTGGCTTTGGTATAATTCTCATACTTCATTTCCTTTATCTAGTGTGATGTTGCTATTCTTAAATAATTTTCCTCTTTTCAAGGTTGCTCTGGCATATTTTTCTAAGCCAAATTTCATGCTTATTTCTTTGGTAAATCTATGTACTGTCTGTAGAAATGTTTCCAGCTGTTTCTAATTTGTAGCGTACAGTTTTAGATCATCCATATACAAGAGATGGCTGATTGTTTTGCCGTAACAGTTGCATCCACATCCAGTTCTGTTTAGTTTGTCAGATAAAAGTGCCAGTGCCAAATAGAAATGGAGTGGAGAGAGCGAGTCCCTCTGGAATATTCCTCTTCTAATGGGGATAGTTTTGGTTTTTATGAGTCTTTTTTTCGTCTGGGGCTGTAACACTGTCTGCCATTTATTCATGGAATGTTATTATTATTACTTTAAGTCAGTCTTTGTATTGTACCCCTCATCCTACGCCCTGGTGGAAAATAAAAGAAATTATTATTATTATTATTATTTAATTAATCAGAAATAATACTTCACACATTCTGTATGGTGCAATGTTGACGGAGAGCCTGAAGGTTTTACACTATACTGTGTGTTCAACTAACCAGTGAGCTATTGCTTTTCTATATTTCTCGTCCTACTGAGAGATTTGTAGACTTCTATATAAACCACACAATGAGTAATGGATTGTGTACCAGATAATTCTCTCTTCCCTCGTTACACACTCAGTTATCCTCAAAAAATTCCTACCCAAATACGGTAAATTAAGGAACCGAAAATTTATTATTTGGATTGGAATTCTAATAGCAGAAACCTATGTTATATAACTTGGAAATGAATTTAAGACCTTCTTCTATAAAACAGCACATGGGAGTCGAAAAGTGAATATCTTACATATTCATAATTTGTTAGTGTTGTTATTATTTAGTCCTAGTGCGAGACGCTAGGGCACAACCATTTCAGCGCCGCCTCTTTGGCGTTACGATTCGACGCTGAATTATTTGAAATTAGCCTTTTTTACGTTTCTCTTGTTTTTTATGATTCTATCCCGCCTCTGTCTCTCTCTTATCTGTGTTTGCTTCTCTCATTTTAATATTTCTCGTGTTCTTTCTCTCTCCCCACTTCTCATTGTTTATGTGTGTAACGTTATTCCTCTATGTGCATGAGGAGAGGGAAAGTGTTTATGCCAATTATATTCATTTATTTAATTCTCCTCCCGTTCTCTTTTTCTCTCTCTCTCTTTCACTGTGTCTCTGTATGTGTATATTTATGCGCGCGTGTATGTGTTTGCCACCAGTCCCAAAAAGTACTCTCGCTAAAGCAGGTTCTATGTCCAGTCTGCCGTGACAATATACACAACCCCATGTCCAAACAGCGGTGTTCAACCGTCTCGTCTCGATTTAGCCGCAGGTTATTTGGGAGGTAGAGCGGATGGGGTTGGGGGCGAATTGTCAGAATCGTTAGTGTTTAATAAAATACCTCGATCCAGTTTTCTGATTTCAACTTTCGCTTCTGTCAACTTTGCTTTAAAGGCAGTGGAATGGCAGAATAGAGATAGGGAGGGTGGGGTTTTGGAAAATGCCTCGTGGTATATTCTGTAGCTCTTTACTTTCTGCTTTCAAATCCTGCCAAGATCAACCTCACCTTTCATCACTCTGGAATTGATCAAATAAAGTATCACGGCTCGAATCAATCGGCTAACTGCACCCCACCACCGCAAAATTATTGAAATTATTACTTAGTCGCAAGCCGGCCCAGACCAAGCAAACTCACAATGAGAAGCATTCTGGTCACCAACATCTAATTTTATTTTCAGGCATAATATATTCAAATCTATATCATCGAATGAATTCTTCTCCCTTACGTATTTCGATATGATTTGAAGAAGATTCAGCTACTTCTCCAACAGGTTAACAAACAGCGAAGAAGCTTCCTCATTTACTCCATTAATAATGCATTTTTTTTTTATTAGGGAAGAGACAGGTCAATGACCCAGAAGATTGAGAGCTTCATTAATGTCTAAGGCTGGGCATATATTCTCACGTTTTTGTTATCAAATCCCCATCATGTAACTTTTGTTTTAATTATGTTGAGAGTTTGTTTTCCTTTTTAAATGATAAAATGTGTCCCAAACCTGCTGTATGTTACAACACTGTTCCTACAATTAAATCAGGGGCCAAAGCAAGTCTTAGAGGCTCAACTCCGAATGCATGGAAGTTCTGGGCTTCCCAAGTCCTCTATATATCTAGACCAGGCTTACATCCTCCTGGACATATCACTTCATTTATCGAGTCCAAATAAAAGAAAGGCAAAGGGACCCGAGAGTGATTGAAAGTTCGAATGCAGGGTTAAATCGAATACCACAAGGTAATCTATCAGATACTCCAGTTCCGTCAACTCGATATTCTTCCGACAATTCCTGTCAAAGTGGCGCCAAATGTACTACTCAGCATTCCTCTGGATTAGACCAACGATACTGAAAGGAATGGACTCCGTCACGTCTAAATGCCAAAGACATGTAGTATGTCACGACGGTGCTGTTACAACTCTATTAGAACTTGAAGACCTAAAGCAAGGCAAATCAGACAGTCATAGCAACTTCACCTCGAACGCATGGAGGTTCTGCGCAGCTTAGAACCTCCATACATTCAGCACAGGGTTGCATTCTGTAGAGAACACTTCAGTGGCATTATGAAAAGCGGCAACAATAGCATAAGAGCTAGTTGCCCTTTTTATGTTAGGTTAAACCTTTATTAACCTGTGGTAAAAAATCTCCTTGTCTCTCTAGACAGATACCAAAGAAAGAAAGACTCTTCTGAAAAATAATGTGAAATGTAGTAAGATTTAAATATCCATTAAAAAGTCATAACAAAATTTGTTGTAGAGAAGTTATTACAAAACGTTACAGAACATATTAATCATGTTCGTATGAAATAATTCAATAGTTTCTAACGTTTTTTATGGGAAACTATCCAACATTAAAGATAACTTGTGGAAACATAATCACCCAATAATCAATAATTCTAAACAATCAGTCCAATATATCATTGTATTTGTATCGGTTTCAATTGATATTTCATATTTTTATCGGAAAAAATGAACAAGACATTTAACATGATTAGCCTTACACACGTTCATAGCAGTAGCAGATCAGTATCCAATTTTCTTATTACTAACTGTTTGATATCTTCTCGGATATAGATTTCCTATAAATTCTAATTTGCATATGGGACTCTTAACAACAACTGATGGACTTCTACATCCCTTCCCACTCCATCACATCTGCACATTTTTTTATGTTTGAAGGTTTGATTTGTGTTAATTTTTTTCGTTTCTTTTCTTTTTTTTATGCCTTCATTTATTGCAATTAAATCGGTTAAAATATTGCTGAGCAATAATTTTGAAATCTCCCAGAAAAGTAGAGGGAATTCAGCATTCTTAATAAAATTCACAAATTTGTGTTTGATCAATTCTAACAACAAATCATTTGACTTGTGATCTCAGGATTTTATGCAATAAATATCAATATAATAAGAAACGACTAGTTAAAATCGATCCCAAATCAATCCTATAAGCTACATAATAGGAATTTGTTTATGAAATGGAGAATTTAAATGCTTATATCATCAAGCTTTAATAAAACTCTAAATCTTCAATAAGTATTAATGAAGCTCTAAATTAGCATTAGATATTAATGAAATACTAAAGAAAGACCTGGTGGATCCATCCCTCTCCAGATCTGATCAGAATCAGACCTGGTGAGGGATGGGTTCCGCAGATCTAAAAATACCCAAGACTCGTCGTATGTCATTACAATGACCCTGCGATTTCATCAGGAATTGAAGACCTAAGCCAAAGGCTAGACAAGGTAGATGGATTACAGGCTCTACTCTCTAGTTTACTCCTGACACAAGGCAGTGAGGTTATTTACCCATAACTAGGGATCAGTAATTCAGGACAGTAGTTCATACTAGACACCGTTTTAAATGTGCGCTATCTTTGATTTCCAATGTGTGATGCAGATCCCAAACTATATCTACTTCTACCTTTTGAAATATTCATCAAAAGGTTATCTGGACAGTTGTCTAGACAGAGTGTGAATCAATCTATGCCATTAATAATAATGAAACGATATATACCTGCTAGCATTGAATCTTCATCTTCAGTCAGATCATTGGTTGAACTAGTTTCCAAAATGTATGTCAACAAATATACAGATTTTGATGCAAGAATTGAGAATTTCACTTATAAAAGAAGGTTCATGACCAAAAATTTCCTCTAGATTTCCACCACTGCAATGCAGTACAACAAAGACCGGCCCTTACATGTCTGTATGCTGCTTTTAGAACTTTACATTTTTCTTGAGTGATATTTTTCGTTGAAATTTTTATTAATGGAAAAGAAACTTTTTTTCTTGATTGGAAAGAGAAGTCATTTTGTTAAACACTTCTTTCTTGAAGATAGCATATTGTTCTTGTCTCTTGGTTCTAAAATACGGACAGAGGATGCAATAGTCTTAATATCACATTATTTATTGTCTATTGTTAGCTAGTCAACATTGGGTTTCTCGAAGGCATCCAACAGGCCTGTCGACATTATTGTGTCCTTGAGCAAGACACTTCATTTCACGTTGCTCCAGTCTTCTCACCTGGCAAAAGTGAGTAATATCTGCATTTCAAAGGGCCAGCCTTGTCACATTCTGTGTTACGAGAACTACGTTAAGGGTACGCGTGTCTGTGAAGTGCCCAGCCACTTGTACGTTAATTTCATGAGCAGGCTGTTCCGTTGATCGAATCAACTGGAACCCTCGCCGTCGCAACCGACGGAGTGTCAGTTAACGTGATATCGAAAAGGATTCTGAGATGCACTTTCTTCCTCATGATGATAAAATGTTTCATCATCAATATCTCAGCAAATGTTTCTCTCAAATGTTCCCCAGCTATTTTCAGGACCAGTCAGACTCTAACACGGCAGGTTTAGGTGAACTGATCATACCACCAGTTAATATTACTCTTTTATTTGCTTGTTCATGTGCATAATCAACAGAGATTGACGAAAAGTGACGATTGCTTTTGATTATCACCCAGTGTTTTAGTTGAAACTTTTCCCGATGGGAAAAGCTTTAAGTTACAAATAGAGATAAAAACCATCGAATGTATTTCTGTTGACCCATGATAAAGAACAGAGATACTAAATATTCCAAACAAAGAAGCTTGAGCTTGAACTTTCACTCCCAATGTGACCATATGAATATGAATATTAGATGTTGGAACTTTCAAACTTTCAATTTTACTGTTGGCTTCTCTTGATGGAATATAGCAACCCAGTCGCCAGTGACCATCGCTACTTCAGGATTCAGAAGGTTGTCAAACCTATAATTTGGATATCATCATTATTATTATTATTATTATTATTATTATTATTATTATTATTATTATTATTATTATTATTATTATTATTATTATTATTATTATTATCATCATCATTATTATTATTATTATTATTATTATTATTATTATTATTATTATTATTATTATTATTATTATTATTATTATTATTATTATTATTATTATTATTATTATTATTATTATTATTATTATATTATTATTATTGAGTGAGAGAGCAGAGCAGAGCATAATATTAAAGTAACACTGGAGTAAAATATACGAAGCCCAGTATACCCATCATGACTACCCATCTGATAAGGGTACACCGGGTAATGCATCACAACCATATGTCCGCGACATGGTGATTTCATACCAAGATAAATAGCGCATGACCTTGCAGGTCATATAGGAGTTATGTTGGCGCGATTAATTAAAGTTAGGACGAAAGAGGGCTATATTGATGATGGTTTGCCTTGGATTGTGTGCATGAGGGTTGTTTTGTATTGGAAATTTGATTCATGAGAAGATTAATAGGCGAAGATTATTTTAATGCCGGGTCATATAATATATAATTATAAGGCTATTAATGTATTTGTGATGTAATTTTAATTCAATGGATTGGATGTTCTTATAAACATGTAGTTGCCACCTCTGTCTTACTGATTTTAGCTTTTCTTGAAGGTTTATAGGTTATTCAACCACATCTAGGTGAGAGATTTCTCATAGTAGCCCACCGAGCCTGTCCGATCTGAAGACTTAGATTCACAAGAAACATATCTTCTCCAAATATTTCTGAGAGGTCCTGTGTAGGAAGTTTCGCATAAATTTTGATATTACATTTGAGGATATATTTTTCTTCAATCCCTAAATCTCTAAAATTACCTGAATTTCTAAAATTACTTGGTATAAGAAATATTTCGCTATCATAAACACATCACTTCATAACATACTTGCAAATACGGTTGATCTTCATTTAAAGGCAAATGAGACCAAATATGTACAAACCGGATCATTAACTCAGACGCTAGAGTCGTTAGAATATTGTCACCCCGAAAAACAGGGGTCCGTTCTTGCACTTAGGACTATAACTCTCAAACTGATTCATAGCATTCCCCGTTTATTACTAAAAATATATTTTTCCTCTTAAATGATGAAAAAAACGAAATAGATTTTACAGTATGGAAGACATATAAGCCATTAAAAAACAGCAAAACTGTTAAGCTTACTTGAACATTTATTATTTAATGTCGAGATTTCCATCGCGCCAACTATGACCCGGTCACTAATGGGGTTCCACTGCAAATAGTAGATGTTTAAGTGAGGTTAACAGTTTCTTTGTGTCTTTCAATGATTGTGTATTTCACGCTGTAATTGCTTTAGTTTCAACACATGATCTCAGATCAAATCACCACTTGCCAGACAAGACCATCTCACAAACATAGATTTTGCATCCTCATAAATGTTCTTTCTTCACCATGGGGCTGGACAAATTTGCAAGTCTAATACTATCTTAATTTCATAAAGATGGCGATTTGTTTGACGACCTCTTCAATCCTCACAAACCCCTCTCCTATGAGAAGCATCACTCTGGGGCTACATGCTTCTTATTGGGCTCTGATCATTGCCAACTCAGGGTGAAGTTGTAATATAGTTCCGATTCCAAATAGTAAACTCTTACATGAGTTTGAAATAGAAATTTAATTTAGCCAAGTTTGACTCTTCACTAGTAGCAGAGATTCATTAAGATTAGTCATATTAGAATAGCAACCGACCCATTTAGCCCGAGATAGTTGCAATCATATTAATTCAGCCGATGGGGGAACTAATCATCGGATTCACGAATGACAAGCATCGCTGAAATATTTATTTAAATAACATTTTATGATACAGTAATTAGAAAACACACACACACACACACACACACACACACACACACACACACACACACACACACACACACACACACACATATATATATATATATAGCCGTTCATGTATGTATATACATACATACATACACACATGCATACACACATACTTACACACACACACACACACATCATTAATGAATAGATTTCAAAATAGGAATAAAAATTAGGAAACTAATTTTGTTTTTCATAATTGCATTTTATTTTTCTTCTGCAACTAATGTTAATATAGTTGTACTTCACTTACATAAATATATTTATTTTAGATTTATTAAAGTAGTACAGACATATGAGTGACGAAATAGATATGCGCATACTCATACAAAATATATCCACACTAGCCATACTGCTCTAGTCTAGTTCTCTATGGATATTTGTAGACTCGTTTTAAAATACATGTTTTTGGTATTTATTTACACTCTCTTTCACATACTTTCTTCTTTCCATTTTCATTCTTCTTGCTATGATATATGTATATATATATATATGCATATGTATATATACACACATATATATAAATGTATCTGTATATATTTTATCCAAATACATATAAACTTATGCATATATATATATATATATATATA
>NC_068981.1:132947395-132951270 GCF_001194135.2 Octopus bimaculoides
GACTCGTTTTAAAATACATGTTTTTGGTATTTATTTACACTCTCTTTCACATACTTTCTTCTTTCCATTTTCATTCTTCTTGCTATGATATATGTATATATATATATATGCATATATATACAGACACACACACACACATATATATATATATATACATACATACACACGCATATATATACTTTTAATTCAAATGCATATATACATTTTCATACATATATACATATATAGGTAAATATATAAGTACACATACATATATACATGCAAACATACATACCTAAACACACACAGACATACACACACACACACAGACATACACACACACACATATATATATATGTATATATACTTACATACACATATAGATTTACACACAAATAGACATGAATCTATGTTTGTGCATGTATTTGTCTATTCATGGATTGTAGTGGTAAGTTACTTTGAAACGGCATATATAATACATATATACATAGATACAAACACACATATACATACATACATACATACATACATACATACATACATACATACATACATATATATATATATATATATATATATATATATGCGTGCATACACACACACGCACATACATATATATATATATACATATATATGCACACATAATATATATAGATATAAATTACATATATACGCACATATATATGAAAATGTATGTATGTATGTGTGTGTATGCGTATGTGTATGAATTTGTGTGGTAGAATACGCTTGTGCATCATGTAAACTGAAAATAAAATAAAACTTAGAAATGGAGATAGAGAGAGAGAGAGGGAGGGAGGGAGAGAGAGAGGGAAAGAGGGAGAGAGAGTGTATGAGAGAGGAGAAGAGATGGCCGAACTAGAGGCCCTATAGGTTGACAGCAACAACATCAACAACAACAACACTGACTTGCTCATTATACAAAAGTATTCTGCGCAAATACAGTCTAACGAATCAAACGAGCTACGTGCCTCTGCATTTTATTTGCGAGATAAATTCAAAGAAACATCAGGAACAAAATCTTATTTCAAAATTGATTTTTTATAACTACCCATGGTGTCATTTACAGTGAGTTCTCTTTAATCCATGTAATTATTATCATATAGGGAATGTATGCGAACCATTTGTATAGTACAGAGTGAAATACGTTAAATAGTACCCGTTTAGATCAGGTATGGGCAGCATTTTTCAAGAAGCAGGCCGATTGAGATGTGGTTCATCATCAGACGAGCCGCACTATTATTATAATTCAAAGTAATTTTTCGTTAGGTGTGCCATTTAGAAAGTCCTACAGGCTGTAGATCATCAATTGACTACATTAATCATTCTGTGACGTCTGCCTTGATACCCCGTGGATACCTTGTGGATACCCCGTGGATACCCAGTGGATACAGCGTGGACACGCTGTATCCATGTGGTTACAAACTGAATTTATTATTACTCTCCACATCCCATACACACCTCTTCACATCCATTCTGTAGCCTGTTTGTTTACTGCATTCTATAGTGTATATCCCCGCCTCCATTGGACAGGGTGCCGGTCACTTGCATACCAGCTGAGAGAACTAGGGCAATGAAGTATTCTGGTTAAGAATACTATGTATCTCCCGGTCCAAGAATCGAAAGTACAATCTTACGATCATGAGCCCAACACCCGAACCATTAAACTGTGCGCTCTCCACTCACATTATAGTTCTTTCTACTCCAGGTACAAAGCTTGAAATGCTGGGAGAGGGAGTTAGTCTATTACATCAAATCTAGTGTTCAGTTGGTACTTATTTTATCGACTCTGAAAGGATGAAAGGCAAAATTGACCTTAACAGTATTTAAACTCAGAATGTACAGCGGAAAGAAATGCCGTGGGCTATTTTGTCCGGCGTGCTAACGATTCTACAAGCTCGCAACCTTAAAATAATAATAATAATAATAATAATAATAATAATAATAATAATAATAATAATAATAGTAAAAAAAAAAAAAAATAATAATCCTTTCCACTATAGGCACAAGCCCTGAAATTCTTTTTACATCGACCTCAGTGCTCAACTGGTACTGATTTCATTGACCCCCAAAAAGACGAAAGGCAAAGTCGACTTCAGCGGAATTTGAAATCAGAACGTAAAGACGGACGAAATGCCGTTAAGCATTTTGCCCGGCGTGCTAACGATTCTGTCAAATTTGATAACAAATCTGATAAAGGCAGAGATCGACGAAATTCAGCCGGACAGCAACTGTAGAATCTGCAGGAAAGGAGACGAAAGTATCAATCGTCTTTTGAATGAGTGCAGTATACTAGCACAAAAGGAGTATAAGCACAGACCGGACTGTGTAAGCAAAAGAGTACATTGGGATGTTAGTCGAGTGTGTGGCTTCAGAACAGCAGAAAAGTGGTATGAACATGAACGAAAGTCTGTGACAGAAAATGAGAATTACAAGATCTTGTGGGACTTCCCCATAAAGACTGGTTGCACTACTGATGCAAGAAGACAATATATGATGATAAAGGACAAAATAAACAGTGTAAGATCATAAGTTTTGCATTTCTCTAAGATAGGAGAGTCGATACCAATGAAATGGGAAAAAAAAACTGAGAAATATTAAGATCTACATACATCAGAGAACTGCGGAGGCGTTGGGTGACCAAGGAAACAATTATCCTGTAGTAATTGATGCACTTGGCGCAACATTCAAAATGCTACTTAAAAGACTGAAAGAGATTGGAATTGGAACTTGCATTGTCTACCTGCAGAAAAGAACCATTCTATATTCTGTAAGAATCCTAAGGAAGGTTCTTGAGATTTGAGGAAAGTTGTCACCAAACATTAAAGATAAAATACCTGCTAACTATATTAGCATGAACTAGTGTACTACTACTACTACTACTACTACTATTACTACTCCTTTCTATTATAGGCACAAGGCCTAAAATTTGGGAGGAGGGTGTTAGCTGATTATATTGGTCCCCATTGCTTGACTGACCTTTATTTTATCGATCTCGAAAGGATGAAACGCAAAGTTGATCTCAGCGCAATTTGAACTCAGAACGTGAAGACAGACAAAATACCGCTAAGCATTTTCTACGACATGCCAACGATTCAGCCAGCTCGCTACTTTCCTTTCAAGTTATAACAAGCAATTATTATGATCACATCCTTGTAAGGCGGCGAGCTGGCAGAATCATTAACACGCCGGTCAAAATGCTTAGTGGCATTTCATCCATCTTTACGTTCTGCGTTCAAACTCTACCGAGGTCGACTTTGCATTTCACCCTTTCGGGCTCGATAGAATAGGTACCAATTGAACACTGGAATCGATGTAATCGACTTACCTCATCTCTCGAAATTGCTGGCCTTAGGCCAAAATTTGATGCAATTATGATCACCTCCTTTACAGTTGGTTAATATTTTATAATTAAAGATAGCCATGAATGGATGATCAGTTCTCATGACTTTAGTGGGAGGTGATATCCAAGTCTTTCATACTGACGTTAGGGGAGTAAATAAAATTGCTTTGCGAACCGAACCTAGGCCACATTAGACTTTGCGCAACAGCTTATTTCCTACGCCATGGCCATTGTCACATATAACTCTATGAAACACCTCCGTAACCAGAGGAAGTTCTATAGGATCATGTGCCCCGCAGCTTCATGTAAATATAATTATCATCTAACATTTATTTTGATTTTGCGCTTTTTCCAAAATAAGATGGATAATAGTGGATTCATTTTGATAAACGAGAATCCCATCCTTGCTTAGAATCCTGGCTACGGCCATATAAAACGGTATTAGATTGCAGAACGCCAAATATATTGGGTATTCTACATATATATATATATACATATACACACACATATATATATATATATATATATATATATA
>NC_068981.1:132951334-132953974 GCF_001194135.2 Octopus bimaculoides
CTAATCAAAGGAATTATCATTATTATTATTATTATTATTATTATTATCATAAAAACCATTAAGAGCTTAAGTAATCGAGAGCTATACTACGTGTTGAACTTCATACCACATAAACGCATGCACAAACATGCGCGCACGCACACACACACACACACACACACACACACACACACACACACACATTCATGACCAATAACACTCAAACAGCCCGTATATATCAGGTACAGCGCATCGCTGTAACCAACGGCGACACTGAGTGACTAGCAAGACTCCAGTTATTTTCTTGCTGAACATTTTAAGCTCAACTCCACTTTCAGACCGAAAGATTGTAACAGAAATTTATTGCACTCCGTAGATATTTCATACATATAGCCATCAAATGTTAATTTCACTCTTGATTTATCGTTTCATATCAGTTATAATTCATGTTGTCTGGCAAGTTATGCCATCTATTTCTTTTTACATTCTTTTCGTTTTACATTCTTCGTTTTACTTTTATTCTGTTCTCTTGCTTTGAGTTTTGCATTTTGAGTTCACTACTAGAAAGTCATTAGAGGCTGAACAAAAGGGAAACAACCTTCCAAACGAAGGGCACTAACGCTAATATCCAACCATCTGCATATGTGTACATAATGGAAATATTGCTAGTTACTATAAGGCCACAATTATTACATATGTATTTGATGTTATCATACCATAAGTCAAGTCTGTAGGATGATCAACAAGTGGAACATGTTTCGATATAAAACAAATCAAATTGCATGTGTATCCGTCGTGAGTACGAGTGGTTGTTTTTTCTGTGTGTGTGTGTGTGTGGTACTGCATGTATCGCGTTATCCAGTACACCACATTGTATTAATGTTTGCTCGCTTTATCAAATTAGGTGAACATGCTTTATATGATTGTAATTTATCTGTAAAACAGGCGCCATGGCTATGAAGATTGAATCGTTCAGTTCTACAAGCAATGAACATTGATATACTTAATTTCAAAAAGAAAGGAGCAAGAAATCTAACGAAATTTAATGGATTTAAGTCTCGCCATACGGCCTGGGGGTCCTTTTTCGATTTCAGATTAGTAGTTCAAATGGGTATAATCTTTAATATCGTACTCATTCAAAATCAATGATCTTAATTCATAATTTGCGCATATTTTCTCGTCAAAAAACATCAAAACCATGGGGATATGTCTTTCCATATTGGACATTAATAAAAATACCAGGCATTTGACGAATTATATAGGCGAGATACTTGTAGAGTTGAAAAATAGGTTCAAAAGAAGGTAAGTGTGTTTGTATATATGTATATATATATATATATATATATATATATATATATATATATATGTGTGTGTGTGTGTGTGTGTGTGTGTGTATATATACACACACACATACATAAATACATTTACACACACACACACACATATATATGTATATATATGCACACATACATACACATGTATATATATGTATATATATACACATATACATATATACATATATATACATATATATATACATGTGTGCATATACATATATATATATACAAATACGTATACATATATATACATATACACACACATAAACACACACACACACACACACACACACACACACACACACACATATATATATGTGCGTATGTATACACATCTATATATAACTAAATTGAGTATTAAAGGATGACATATTTTCAGTATAGTGTAATTAGGCATGCATTTACCCGGCCGTCATAAAGTATATATAGTTCGAATCCTTGCAGTGGGTGTCTTGTCCTTATTCGAACAGAAGTCAGCGTTGGATAAAGGGTATGGTCTAATGCAGTGGTTTCCAACCTGGGGTCCGCAGACCCTGGTGTTCCGCAGACCCTGGTGTTCCGCAGACCCTGGTGTTCCGCAGACCCTGGTGTTCCGCAAAGGTAGTACTGGGGATCCGTGAACTAAATTCAAAATTTCACACACATATATGTATATATATATATATATATATATATATATAAGGATACGCATATTAAAAGGAGTATGTGAAAGAACTCATATAAATAAAAGGGTTGTGAATCACTGTTGAGAACCACTTTGAAAAGATTGGGAACCACTTGTCTAATCTTTGATATCATTTATTATATAAAACTCGGCTGCAAAATTATTATGTATATGAACGCACACAAACGTACACACACTCATATACAAACCTTTTCTTTTTCACGACGAAAAGGGCAAGGTCTACATGTTTTATTGTATGATCGATTATGTGATATACTCGGCTGCTGTTTTACGTGTCACTACTCAAAGTTTCATGTAATCGTTACGTTTTGTCAAGAGACAAATTTCTCAAGAAATATTTTGTTTTTCTTTAACCAAGAGTGAATGGGTGAAAACTTCGACTAGTGACACAAGAGGCATCAAACGAATCCTCTCTCTCTCTCCCTCTGTCTCCCCCCTCTCTCTCTCTCTCTATATATATATACAGGGTGTCCACAAAGTCTGGGTACACGGGGATTAGCACATACTTTTCAAACAAAACTATTTTATTTAATTATAATGTTAATAAATAAATCAGTAATTGTTTTTGAGTAAACTTTCTCTTTCAACACACTCCAGAAAAAGAAGTCTTATATTTAATTGTTTATGTTATGATTTTAT
>NC_068981.1:132954433-132954951 GCF_001194135.2 Octopus bimaculoides
TATATATATATATATATATATATATATATATATTCAAAATGCATTGTAAACACCATTCCACACTTACATTTCCACATATCTGGTAATGTAACGAATCATATGCACAAGCGCCACATAAGATATGCATACATATAATCATAATTTCATGAAGTAAACCACGTTTACACATACACACATACACAAGACAAGCGCATATACAATTCAGAGATGTACAAACAAGTTCAATTAAGTCACCTACATACAGATACGAACATACACACATTCACACACACACACATATATAATTCAACTCATACATGCATACAATAAAAAAAAAGAAACGCACATATTACATAACTAACATTTTAATGTATCAATAGTAACTTTTATAAAGATATTTTTATAACATTTTTGCGTTATACATTTATCTAACGTGTTTGTTGATTATTCTCCACGCTACACTTTCATTGTAAACATTACACAGAAAGAAATATGTTATTACAAAGAATATATATATATATATATATATACATATATAT
>NC_068981.1:132956208-132957017 GCF_001194135.2 Octopus bimaculoides
CGTATTTGTATATGTGTGCTCATCTATACTCAATGAGGAAAGTTTCTTTTTTTTTTTCGCACATACACTCATGATAAATGAATACAATTCGACAAATTACACAGATTTACATTTATACACCCAATTTGCTGTGCAGTTCACCACCATTATCACTTCTAGCACTACTCTGATGATCATTCTAGATGTGGACGTCGTCACCGTCATCATCATCATCATCATCATCATCATCGTCGTCGTCGTCGTCATCACCAAAGTCATAATTGGTTATATGCTTTCATTGAATGATGTTTAAGACACACTTGTACATACAGTTTGATATATTATGTGACAAGATTATTCTCTTAGAAGTCTTTGTTGTATAAATAATCTTCCCGTTTTTTGTCCTTTATTTGTCATCCTTCTGTGTTGTGGGAAGGCCGATAGTTCACTTGCTAGCTTATGTCCTCGGTAGAAACTTAGGCAGTTGTGTGATCATATGTGGTTGCCTTAAACTGTAATGAATTTATGAATGTATGTGCATGTATCTATGTGTGTATGTATTTGTATGTAGTTGTTCTTGAGTGTGCGTTTGTGTTTATGTGCAAGGATTAGAAAATATGATAGTAACTCTTCAGTTTGTTCTTCGTATTTCTTTTTTATTATTATTATTTTCTGCAAATATGTTCTGGTGGGTGATGAACATGACGCCCTTAGGAAAGGCTGAAAGAGTTGTAATGCATTGCGTAAAGAGATTTAGAAATGTATTCATGTATATGTACTTGAAAATATATAATCTATAAAATGGCGTATATATATATATATATATATAT
>NC_068981.1:132958082-132964667 GCF_001194135.2 Octopus bimaculoides
TATATATATATATATATATATTTTATATATATGTTTATATATGTTTATATATATGTATATATATATTAGTATGTGAGTATATGTGAGTATTTATATGTAAGCGTAAGTACACGGTGTATGATATGTTGAAAATGTTCATCAAACGATATCCCTAAATGAATGTGATGTATGAACGAAAACCAACTTTATTGTCAAGGAGCGCTTGTTACCGCGTGGCCATACCGATCAACACATAATGTGCTACCAATGTCCAGGTTGTATTGACATGTGTTGTAGCCGAGATTGAAATTCATTGAGCAACTGTTACCCATACCACAGGCCCTCTTGTGACACGGTGGATCTGGCAAGCAGACACCGTGCTGGCAGCTTCCATCTGGACAGCCGAAATGGCAATGTATTTTCGGGTAGCATATTCGGTGGTAGGCACAATATTCGTGGGGACAGCAACCTTCTGCACATGTCCGATACTGCAAAGAGAGAAAATATTAAATAAAAGTTTTAGTTGATATTACAGTAAGAAGAACATATAAAAGTAAAACGAAGATGCAGTATTTACATATTACACCCATCTTTCATCTACGATAAAGCAAGTAATTTAGTGCAGTCGACAGTTGTCAAAATTTAATGATAGTTGCCAGTAAACCAATTTAATTCCCGCTGCGTAGTAAAGATCGTATTCCTTCAAAATTATGTTAGAATTAACTGTGTTCTGTGGTATAGTGGTTATCACGTCTCCCTCACACGCATAAAGTCGTGAGTTCGAGCCTCAGCAGAACCTATGCTAACTTTTTTTGTAATGCATTTGAGCACTATATTCAGTATACCTATTGTTGTTATATGTATTTCTTTATTGCTCACAGGAGGCTAAACGTAGAGGGTACAAACAAGAACAGACAAAAGGATTAACCGACCCCGAAAGGATAAAAGGCAAAGTCGACCTCGGCGGAATTTGAACTCAGAACGTAACGGCAGACGAAATACCGCTAAGCATTTCGCCCGGCGTGCTAATGATTCTGCCAGCTTGCCGCCCTTCTATTGTTATTATATTACATTAAGATGGTGTATTGGCAGAATCGTTCGTACGTCGGTCAAAATGCTAAGCGGCATTTCTTCCGGCTTTTCGTTCTGATTTCAAATGCCGTCGAGGTCGACTTTGCCTTTCGTCCTTTCGGAATCGATAAAATAAATATTGGGGTCATTATAATCGACGTGCACCCACCATCTCAAAACTGCCGGCCTTCTGCCAAAATTAGAAAGAGTTATTATTATATTTATTT
Organism: Octopus bimaculoides; assembly: GCF_001194135.2. Classification (NCBI taxonomy): domain Eukaryota; kingdom Metazoa; phylum Mollusca; class Cephalopoda; order Octopoda; family Octopodidae; genus Octopus; species Octopus bimaculoides. The sequence goes on from NC_068981.1 coordinate 132,959,360, forward strand.
TTTTATTGCCCACAGGGGGATAAATATAGAGAGGACAAACAAGGACAGACAAAGGGATTAAGTCGATTACATCGAATCGCCCTCAGTGCGTAAGTGGTACTTATTTAATCGACCCCGAAAGAATGAAAGGCAAAGTCGACCTCGGTGGAATTTGAACTCAGAACGTAACGGCAGACGAAATACCTCTCAGCATATCACTCGGCGCGCTAACGATTCTGCCAGCTCGCAGCACTACAATTATATTATATTACCAAAGAAAAGTATTTCGAAGCAATTTCATTAGTGACTAAGTAGATATGCGATTATTTAAAGTCTTCATTTCCACCTCAGAATAGACTAAGTACTTGGGAATCGGAGCCATATCTATCGCTATATCGATACGAAAGAGTTTTGAACATATGCGCAGCAGTGTAGTAAGAAGATTGCTTCCCAACCACATAGTTCCGGGTTCAGTCCCACTGCGTGGCCCCTTGGGCAACTGTCTTCTACTAAAGTTTCGGGCCGACCAAAGCCTTGTGAGTGGATTTAGTTGACGAAAACTGAAAGAAGATCGTTGTATATATGTGTGTGTGTGTTTATATATATATATATATATAAATATATATATATATATATATAATATATGTTTGTGTGTCATTGTGTCTTTCACCCCATCACCGCTTGACAACCGGTGTTGTGTGTTTACGTCCCTGTAACTTAGCATTCGGCAAAAGAGACCGGTAGAATATGTAAGGCTGAAAAAAGTACAGGAATCGATTAATTCGACAAAAAATTTTTCGAGGCGGTGCCCCAGTATGGCCGCAGTCAAATGACTGAAACAAGTAAAAGATACAAGATACAAATTATCAAAGAGAATGTTTTGTTTTAAAAGCGTGATTCTAACACAAACAGATGATGTCTAGGTACTTATGATACTGTGTAGTAAAGTGCCTAATAATTCTATGATAGAAACCTCATGGGAGTTGCATTTGTCATTCAGACGGCATCGATGGAAATGAACAACTACGAATAGAATATTTGTGTAAAGTCAACTCTGTATACCAACAATATCCAAGGCATGACTATGTAGTTAAGAAGTTCGCTTGCAACCTAGTGATTTCGTGTTCAATACCACTACACAGCACCTTGCGCAAGTATCTTCTACTCTATCCCTGGGTCGACCAATGCATTGTGAGTGAATTCGGTAGACAGAAACTGTGTGGAAGCTCGTCAGATATATATATGCTCAGTGGTTAGAGAGTCGGGATCACAATCATGAGGTAATGAGTTCGATTCCCAGACCGGGCTGTGTGTTGTGTTCTTGAGTAAGACACTTTATTTCACATTGTTCCAGTTCACTCATCTGTAGAAATGAGTTGTAACGTCACTGGTGCCAGGCTGTATTGGCCTTTGCTTTTCCCTTGGATAACAACCGTGGCATGGATAGGAAAGGGTGGTATGCATGGGCGACTACTAGTTTTCCATAAACAACCTAGCTTGGACATGTGTCTTGCGAGGTAACTTTCTAGGTGTAATCCCATGGTTATTCATGACCGAAGGGGGTCTTTTATTTACACACACACACACACACGTGTGAGTATGTGAGTGTGTGTATATATGCGTGTGTACTTGTGTCTGTGTTTGTTCTCTCACCGTTTGACAACCGGTGTTAGTTTGTTTACGTCCACGTAACTCAGTAGTTCGCCAAAGAGAGGGATAGTATATGTATCAGGCTTTAAAAAAATATAAGTTTTAGGTCGATCTGTTCGACTAAAACCCTTCAAAGCGGTGCCACAGTATGGCCGCAGACCAATGACTGAAAAAAGTCAAAAATAAAAGATTAGAAATAAAGAAAAAAACAACCCAAATTTTCTGCTGAGAATTAAGAAATCAATAATTTATCCAAAGTTTTGTGATTTCTACTTCACTTACATCAATAATAGTCTGGAGGGATAAAACAACAACAAAAGAAGCATAAATATTACAAATTGCATCATTCCAACTGTCCAAAAATTATTAGTTTGCACGTTTATGTAAATAAAAAAGAAGAAAGCTTCTTTAAAGGTGTTGAGAATATTTGGAAGTTGAACGACCTCACCGTGAGAGAATATTCCATGATTGCACAATAAATGTGTGATGAATAAGGATGAAGCGGAAGGGTCTAGGGTGAAGACTAAAAAGAAAAAAAAATAATAGAATATAAACAAAACAGAAAGTCCTAGCGTGACCGATTCTAGCATGTGAACTGGCGTTGACTACGATAATATAATAAAGTTAGTGAAATGCAATAATTCCTGAGACTCATTAAAGACCATTCATAGCTTAGTATGAAATTAACGTCCCACCCCCATCACGTCTAACTGAAGTGTCACTAATAAAGTATTGTTTGTGGTGGTGCTGTTGCATTTGTTATTCTCGCTAATGTTGCAGTTGTTGGGAACTAAGTTGTAGCCGTTAGCGTTGTTTATGTCTTCGTTATCAACTTTTCTGCTGTTGTTATAGTTATTACCATTGTTATTTTTGTTATTATTATTGCACGCAACTCTTTCCATGTTTCCCCGATCCGCATACCTTTATCTGCTTTTTTTTTTACAGTTGGCAAATTGACAGAGTCATTAGAGCATCGGACAGATTGCAGTGCGATAATCGTTTCGGATATTCATGCCTTGAATTCAAATCTTACCAAGAACAAATTTGCTTTTCATCTTCTCGGGGTTGATAAATATATCAAACATGTTCTAGAGTCGATTCTTCTGTTTCATGATTATCTGATTATTTTTCTTTCCATTCTAGAAAAAATGAGCAATGGTCAGCCCTGAAAATGGTCTAGGTTTAAATTTCCCAGACATTCCGTATATCATAACGGTGCTCCTATGATTCCATCAATAAGTTGAGTCCAAAACGAGGCCTTTCTTTTCACGACATAAGCTGCGGTTATTTCTCTTAAAGTGTAAGCGGTTCACATCTGGCCATTACCAGTATGTAGTGAACACGGCCGACACATTTAAACTTTAAACAGCTCAATAGACACATCTGTTAATAGGTGACATACAAAAGGAAATGTTTGACCACAGAATACAGTGGAAGCACCGGTGTTTTGACAGATCCTCAGTACCGAGGTCGGTTCCTCCTGTACACAGAAGAAACGATAAGTTTCGATAACAAACCGGTTTCTATTTTTAATGTTCGTCTCAAACTTAAAATGAAGTCGCGTGGCCTAGTGGTTAGAGTGTTGCATTCACGATCTAGCATTCGTATTTTCGATTCCCAGACCGGGCGACTCGTTGTGTTCTTGAGCAAAATCGTTCTTTTCAGGTTATTGCAATCTACTTAGCTGTAAATGAGTTACCCCGAGATGAACTGGCGTCCTCTCCAGGAGGGATGTTACGATCTCTGTCATTTGCATGTCATAGAAACCGACCGAAATTTCAAAGAGTAAAGTGAGAGTACAAGATCTTACCCCAGTGTTAAGCTTCAGGTGTCTCCGATACTTACTTTTAGCTGAGTTGTATTGGAGCAACGTGAAATAGTGCCTCGTTCAATGATACAACGCTCAATGCATTTCGATCATCGAATTCACGATCTAACTATAATCATCAGGTAACACGCACTTCCTCAAACCAAAATAATTTTACACACACACACACACAAACGAAATGTCATAGTATCTAGAAAACAACATTGTTCTCCAATATACCTGTCTCATCCAGAATCATAGGTATTGTAAGAAGTTTTAATTTTCCTGATATTAGTAGTGTAAAATATATACAAATACTGACCACGGAGTTGAAATAAAAACAAGACAAAAAAAATTCTTCATTCTTTAACTTTTTGATTAATATTGTATCAATTCTTCTGAACATGTAAATAGAATTGTAAGAAGAGCGATGCAGATAAAATTTATTTCTCGTCTCAATAATTTTTCTTTTCATTTAATCCTCTTATCAACAATTTTTTCCACCAGATACAGCCGCAAGTTCCATTATTCTCCCATACAGTCTTTTTACTTTTTTTTTCCAATCCTCTTTTCCTTTACATCCCTAAGCAATTTCTTCCATAATTCACTTCAAATATCGCCCACTAATGTTTCTTTGATAAAATCTCACTCGATGCCCATGTCTATCTATGAACACAAGTGCAACAAATTAACTATTTTATCAAGTCAAGCAACAAGACTTGACATTTAACCCTTGCTTTTCACTTGAAACCGAGGCTTCTGTATTGGCTCCCAACAACTTTAAAATATATCTCGCCTCTTTCTCACAACCTAACTGTGGAACTTGTCTCGGTTTTTATTAGTTCTCTCTCTCTCTCTCTCACACACACACACACACACACACACACACACACACACACACACACATTCTTGAAGTTTCCTTTTTTCCATATTTGCATTCTATATTTTTTCTGTTTTTCTTTCTTTCTCTCTAGCTTTTATTTCTTTTTTTTATAATTTTTTTTCTCTGCTTTGACGTACAAGAACTAAAATGAAGTGGAAAAAGAAAAAAAAACCCGACGTATTCTATAGCATGCTCATGAACATATGTACATGGAGACACACATACAGGCAGACATACATGCATACATACATGCATACATGCAAGACTTTTCTCAAGTTTCAAACGTGAATTTGCTTTTGTTATCTACATTCCAGTGATGAAGTTTTTCATCTTTGCTCGAAACCAGCTCCTCATTTACAGGAAGATTTCAAATAATTAAAAATTGAAGAGAACACACATGCACATATATCCATAAATACACACACACATATACTTACACACACACACATACGCACGCACACTTATACATACATATACATATACATACATACATACATACATGCATACATATATGTATGATCTTGTTTAAGCAAGTGAAAATGTATTCAACATGTTATACGGTATGTATTCATTGCAAATTAGTTGATGTAAACATACCTCTATGCGTGAACCAAATTCTAATTAGCAACGAAGTCAATCAACACATACTTTATCTATCTATCTATCTATCTATCTATCTATCTATCTATCTATCTATCTATCTATCTATCTATCTATGTGTGCGTGTATGTATGTATGTATGTATGTATGTATGTATGTATGTATGTATGTGTGTGTGTGTGTGTGCGTGCGTGCGCGCATATATACGTGTATATTTGTTCAAAATATGAAAGCACTCAATGCATGTGGTAAAGTTTATATTTATTAGGAATTAATTAGTTGATGCACACAAAACTCTTCACGGGCTTGAAACCACTGAATAACAACGGAGTGAGCCACTAACTCATTCTTAATACGCGCACACACACACACACACACACACACACACA
>NC_068981.1:132964677-132965722 GCF_001194135.2 Octopus bimaculoides
ACACAGACACACACGCACGCACGCACGCACGCACGCACGCACGCACGCACGCACACATGCATGCACCCATGCACGCACGCACTCCAAGTACAATATCTAGTTTCTGATGGCAGATTATCCTGCACCTCCATTAGTCCGGGCAAAATAATGAGCAGAAACCTGACTCTTCGGCCATATACTTTGCTTTTTGAGTGAGACCACACGTGGCACTGAGTGTAGCTGAAATATTTGAGATTTTTCACACTTCAGTTGCCAGTGGTAATACCTTGATATTATGAAGTTTTTAGCTTATTTTGCTTATATCTAACCCTAGATAAATAAAAATCTAGGGTTAAATATTTAATCCTAGATAATGTGAAAGCGCATGGCTAGGGGTTAGAGTGTCGGGTTCACAGTCACGAGGTAGTGAGTTCGATTCGGACCGGGCTGTATGTTGTGTTCATGAGCAAGACACTTTATTTCACACTGCGCCAGTTCATTCAGGTGTATCGGCCTTTGCCTTTGTTGCCAAGCTGTATCGGTCTTTCCTTCGGATAACATCGGTGGCATGGCGTGGAGAGGGAAGGCTGGTTATGCATGGGAAATTACTGGTGTTTCATAAACAACCTTGCCCGGACTTGTGCCTCGGAGGGGAACTTTCTAGATGCAATCCTATGGTCATTCATGACCGAACAGAGTCTTTACTTAACTTTTAACTCTGATATGGGTCTCTGGTGTCGTTAAAATTTCTTCATAGAATCCCCTTCCTGTGGGTGGAGGACTTTTTCAGGATAAGCACTGCGGATGTCTGAGCAATCAGAGGTTTTGTCCTTTGCTTTTAACGATTGTAGATGTGTAGTAGTAGGACTGGAAGGGGAGTGAGAAACAATCTGTGAGAAATGTTGATGAGAATTTGTAGTGTAGATTTGGAAGGGAAACAGTTACGTACATATAGACGATTTCTCTACAGGTGGGATGTTAACGGAACTGGTGTAGCTCTCAACAACAACACCGTTCATACACTTCCATCACAATCAGTTATATACATATACATACATACATATAT
>NC_068981.1:132965819-132966731 GCF_001194135.2 Octopus bimaculoides
ATATAAATGCGTATACATACATGCATACATATATACATACATGCCTACTTACGTACTTACATGCATACATACATACATATAGACACAGGCAGACAGAACAAATTATATCAGTCGGTTTATATTCCGAAATGTATCAACTGAAGAAGGTCTTGCATAAGGGATGTATTCCTTATTATATATTGCACAATATTCTGAAAAGTACTTATTTAGCGCTTTCAAAATACTTAAAAGTTTAACGATAATACCCACAGGAATCACCGTCATAGCAAAAAAAAAAGAAAAAAAAGAAAAAACAAATTCCTCTCTCTCTTGATATGCCATGCATAAATGCGTCGACAATCATGAATCTTTATGCATAGTGTAAGGTCTCCTTAACCCTTGGGCGGACGGACTGGTTCGAGTGTCATCAGGTCATGTCCACAGACCAGTGTGCTTATCTAACACGTCTAGGGATCAGTCCTCAGTACTTGACCGGTACTGCCAGACCGGGCCAGAGTAGACATGAAGATAGTGGGAATTTAAGAGGTAAGTTTTGAACTCTTGGTGGCGCCTCATTACCTAGTTTAATCTATTGCCCAGGACAACAGCCAACTCAAGAATTCAATAAGGGAACTTTTATGCAGTTTTTCAACCTGCTAGAAATACTAGCCGAATATTTCTCATCGCACAATCTCTCATCTTAAGAGAAGGATACATTATAAGATACAGTCATCGATACAATACATCTAAATGAAAGCTGCGATGGTCACGACTGGAACACTCTTTGACCTAGGGTTTGCTGGATTAGGGCTGACTTGAAGCTATACAAAGCAGCACCTCAAGACTAGCATTAACTCTGCCAACACTAACACTAACACGAGGCCACCAATTTACCCACCACCACCACCACCGACATCACAGCGATGACGAAAA
>NC_068981.1:132966741-132968559 GCF_001194135.2 Octopus bimaculoides
ACCACACAATAAAAACAACACCAACAGCAGCAGCAACAAGGACAACAACATATACAATACATATACTGTTACCACTGCTGTTACGATGGTCGTCTCGAAAGTGAAGGATGAAATCTGTCCAGGAGTAAGGAACACAAACAAGTGTTGCAAAATACGTGGTAAACTATTATAACCTACGGCTGCAGAGAGAAGGAAAGCTTGTCAATAGATGTCCTCCGCTTGGGTTAGGTGGAGGTTACAGACGAGACGGAGAAAATTTGAATCCATAGATATAGCTTAGGGATAACGTGTACAGTGAAATGTGTGAGATGGCAATGTAAGATCTAAATGGAAAGTCGCCAGATTTTATGGTATGCTCTTGGGTTGTTGGATGGCAGTGTTAGTGAAACAAGATGAAAAACATACAGAAAGGAGAAATGTTAAGGAAAAAATAAGAATAGATGGAGTTGGCAGATTTTCTATCGAGATGTACACCGTGATTGCTGTTGTTGTTGGTGTTGTTGTTGAAGATCTACCCTTCTTCTTTTTTTTTCTTCTTCTTCTTCTTCTTCTTCTTCTTCTTCTTCTTCTTCTTCTTCTTCTCCTCCTCCTCCTCTACCCATCCTCTCGTTCATTCTTCATTCTTCTTCTATTTCTTTTCTGTATTCCTCTCCTCCTCCTCATTCATTCATTCTTCTTCTTCTTCTTCTTCTTCTTCTTCTTCTTCTTCTTCTTCTTCTTCTTCCAGGGTGATGGGTTGGCAGAATCTTTAGAGCGTCGGAAAAAGACATCGCGATATTTCTACCGGCTCCTTACATTCTGAGTTCAAACTCCTGCCGGTTTTAACTTAACCGTTTACCCCTCTGAGATCATTACAATATTATTATTATTATTATTATTATTATTATTATTATTGTCTCCGCCTTAGTGGAGATATTGTTTTCAGTCGTGTTTGTTTGTTTGTTTGTTTGTCCGTGGACAAGATATCTCAAGAACTGCTGGATATTATCATTATTATTATTATTATTATTATTATTATTATTATTATTATAATTATTATTATTATTATTGTTGTTGTTGTTGCTGTTGTTGTTGTTGTTGTTGTTGTTGTTGTTGTTGTTGTTGTTAAGTCGGTGAGATGGCAGAATCGTTAGAACGACGGGCAGAATGCTTAGCGGCATTTCGTTCGTCTTTAGGTTCTGAGTTCAAATTCTGTCAAGGTCCACTTCATTCTTTCGGGGTTGGTAAATTAAGTACCAGTTGAGTACTGATGTTGATATAATCGACTAGCCCCCTCCCACCAAATTTCAGGCCTTGTCCCTGTAATAGAAAAGATTATTATTATTATTGAGTGAGAGAGTAGCGCATGCCATTAAACTGATGCTGAGGTATAAATATACGAAGCCCAATATACTTATTATTACTACCCGTCTGATAAGGGTAGCCAAGTGAAATTTTCAAACCTCAAAGAAATACTCTCAATATAAGGCTATGATACTCCCCCATTACTTCAGCTTGTTTAACCTTCAATTTAAGCTCTACAAGTTGTACCAGAGTCTCAACCAGAGACGTGAAGGGAAAAGTTTTTGTATCTAAAGATGGAAACAGGTGAGATACCTCGCAATTGAGAAACTGATGTCCGTGTACTATTCTTTTATTGTTTTACTTATTTCAGTCATTAGACTGCAGCCATGCTGGAGCACCGCCTTTAGTCGAACAAATCGGGTCCAGGACTTATTCTTTGTAAGCCTAGTACTTATTCGATCGGTCTATTTTGCCAAACCGCTAGTTTGTCAAGCGATGGTGAGGGATACAGAAAAACACACACACACACACACA
>NC_068981.1:132968679-132972521 GCF_001194135.2 Octopus bimaculoides
AATTCTAATATAAGAATAAATTTTTTCAAAAAAAGTTTTATCAGTTGCCAGAATATTAATATACCTTTTAAGGTGAAAATTATAAACAATTATAAATAAGGGCAAAAGAAAAAAATTTTCTATGTCAATATGCTGAAAAATAGACCTTAAATTGTCTAACCGCATACAATATTTTTCACTATAAATACACAGCGTGTTGAAACGAGGAAAGCAAGCTAACAAATTAAAAAAATATCCGTAAGGGCTATTTTTCAGCATATTGGCATACAAAAAAATGTTATCTTTTGCCCTAATAATTATATATATATACGACGGCCTTCTTTCAGTTTCCGTCTACCAAATCCACTCACAAAGCTTTGGTCGGCCCGAGGCTATAGTGGAAGACACTTGCCCAAGGGGCCACGTAGAGGGACCGAACCCGGAATCATGTGGTTGGGAAGCAAGCTTCTTACCACATAGCCACCCATAAAAATATTCTTTTTTTAATAAAATTTTTGATAGAACCGAATGAATAAGATTGTAATTACATGAAAAGGAATTTACGTAAAATATGAGATATACCTACAAATTCACTTATTCTGAGGCTCCCAGGAATTCGGTCTACGTATTTGTAGAAAATACTGATCTATCGTTTGTCGTTTATATTCTGAACCTAACTAATTTGTTTTCCTTTTTTGCCATTATAATTTATTCGGTGAGTTTGTTGCACTCCTACTTGTATAAGTTCTCCATTACCTTCTGCCGAAGCCGCGTAGAGCTTAGGTGTTTCGCTCATAAACACACACATCGCCCGGTCTGAGATTCGAATCCGCGATCCCTCGACTGCGAGTCTGCTGCTCTAACCACTAGGCCATGTGTCCCCACAATGCTGTCTATTAACTGTGTCTTATTCTCAAAGAACTATGAATCTTAGTACATCGTCCTCTGTGTTTCCTTCATTATACTCAGCTTGTTGCTGGAGTTGTCATTAATGTACCAGCTGTTCTCTTTCTGTGGACTAAGATTTACTTTCTATTCAAGCTAAATCTCAAGAACTTCCAAGAGACTCCTTGCACTATCATGTAATGTTGTTTTCTATGTATGTTTTATTTTATATTCCTATCTTTTCCAACCATTTTAAAATTTCTTTGCTTACTTTACTTTGGGCACCAACAATTATTGACACAATTTATACAGTTTTTTCATCGATCACAGATTTTTGATTTTTATCCCCAGAGCTTGATATCGTGTCAGTTTTTCTCCTTTCCTGACGATTCTACCGTGTACAGGACAAGCGATGTCTATGATCAGACAGGCCAGCGAAGTTTTATTATTATTGTAAAGAAAATAACAGGGTGAAACTAAATAATCAAAAGCATTAATGTCGAATGCGAACTCATATCCTTTGTAAAATATATATTACTGAAAACATCTAAAACTTGATTTTAGTAAGCACAAAAACAAACAAATCAAAAACAAATCCAAAATTAATGTCTGTCTTTCCATTTTTCATATTTCGTTAGAAGACTCCGAAGAGATGTAACAAGTTATCTTATCTCGATATGGCGGCAGCCATTAGCAAAGGTCATTGCTGAAGTGAAGAAACTCTCGTAACAAGTGACAATAATGACAGGTGAAGAGTGAAATGTTTAGAGACAGAGAAAAATATTGGGGTTAAAAAATCACATTCTTATGCTATATAAATAATCTAAAAAGAACAAAATAAAGTTTGTAGAAATATTCACCATAGTGAAGTGTTTTTACAGATACATTGCTATCGAATATCAACGTCCACATAGACAACTCATCAAATTTAACTCCAGCATTACACACACTATCGATATCGACAAGACAGCACTGCAATATAGAGAAGCTCTTGGAATGTATTTCTTTGCTTTTTAATTAACCAGCAAGTCTACTGAAGAAATATCATATGTAACAAAACACATACGCATGAATATATACGTTCTCACGCACGCACACACACACACACACACACACACACACACACGCACGCACGCACGCACGCACGCACGCACGCACATACCACGCACATATGCACACACTCATTCATACAAACGGTCAGGCAGACAAAACTATAAAGTTATGAAGGACACTTGGTAAGAGACAGAAATAAACGAGTTAACTTTTCCAACATTTGAGACATATCAAACAAACGCTCTTTAACCGAAGCAACTCTTCAACTGTTTTACTGCTTTATTATTTATTTATTTATTTGTTGATTTATTTATACATTTATTTCTTTATCAAGAGCATCGTTAGTTACAGATTTAGAACACTCAAATTCCTGGTTCGCTAAAGGAGTATATGTAATACGACTGAGAACAAATAGCTCCAAGGACTTCGTTCGAAAAGCACAACATTTTTTTCACTTTACTCGCCGATGTTTAGAATATACATCAGTGTGAACGATGTACACATATTTACATACAAATACCCAGTATATATATAATTCTGCAGCTGTACAACTATTTACAGAAAAATATGTAACGAAGTGTAACCAGTTTCTCTTGTAACCATTAAAAGGTATTTAGATAATTTTTTTCTCTAGAATCACAGATAAGTCACCTGTGATGGGATTCATTTGAAGTTGAGCAGACCCCACTTAATTCGTTGATCTATCAATTACTCTGAAAACTTAATAAAAGTGTTGAAGCCCTTGGGTGTGCAGAGAGCCAAGATAATAGAAATGAAATAATCATCGCTGAAGATTGTGCCCCAGCGTGGTCTTATCCGAGAACACAAATATAAACTGAAGAACATTCATACATACATATTACAAGTTCAGGTTTATGCCTGTAATTATTGGGGCACTGGGATATGTAACACACTGACTAAATACCAGTCTTGAGAAATTAGTCTTCTCAAAACCAGAAAAGAGAAAGCTGATTGGAAGACTACAAACTCAGTCCTTCACTGGAACTGTAAAAGTCTGTAAAACTAGCCAGAAGTTTATCATTTAAGTATATATGAGATTGTCTAGATATCAAGTATATGCATGAAAATACATACATAAAGCAAAACATACAAGTCTGCACACATACATACATAAATACCTTGTTGATGTTGAAATTCCAATGAAGGAGCCTTGGATCTAGATTAGAAACTGACTCTTTCTCTACTGGTAAGAAATCTTGAAATAAAACTGAATAATGAAATAAATACATGCATGCATGAATACATACATACATACATAGATGCATACATACATGCATACATACATACATGCATACATACATACATACATACATACATACATGAATTAAAACAGCCACCAAATTAAAACATAACCGACCAGATATTGTTGTATGAGACTACAAGAAAAAGTACGCTGTTAGCTGCACCCTGGACATCAATATGGTCAGAAAAATACAGGAGAAAGAGTATATCTATGGACCACTGATCAGGCGTTTGCAAATTCAGTCGTTATCATTGGAGCAACAACATACGTACCAACTCGGCTGGAACAAACTATTGCTGAACTTGGGTTCTTGGGGAGTGAATGCAACTCCTCAATTTATACAACAACACATTATTAAGATATCTGGGATGATAACTCGAGATTAGCTGGTGGACGCACGCTGAACGAAGCTGCACAGAAAATTATGTCCAGTTGCATGTGCAACCGCCCATACTCTGAGCAGTGGAAACGCGTAGGTTGTAACAACCATAAAAATGTGCCGTGTGAAATGGTAAAATAAAAGGAAATAAATTTTGAGGATGAACAAGTCTCAATATTCTGTTTCGTTATATATACGACGGTTTTAATTTATGTAATATGTATGTATGTAGGTATGTATGTATGTATGCATGCATGTATGTATGTATGCATGTATGTATGT
>NC_068981.1:132972531-132973060 GCF_001194135.2 Octopus bimaculoides
TACATACATACATACATACATACATACATACATACATACAATTATAAATAAACGCAAAAGAAAAAATTTCTCAATGCAAATATGCTGAAAAATAGATCTTAGATCGTTTAACCACGTACAATATTTTTCACTATAAATACACACCATGATGAAACGAGGAAAGCAAGATAATAGACATTTTCTAAAAATTCATTATTCTCAAATCGGACTGATTTCTGGATCAATCCACAAGGATTCTTCCTTCTTCAGTGAGAAACACAGTTAGAATAAATGGAATACTTACATATACCCACGGAAAAAGCATTTGCTTTTTAAAATTTTGTGTTAGCTTGCTTTCTTCGTTTCAACGCGCTGTATATTTATAGTGAAAAATATTGTATGTGATTAGACGATCTAAGGTCTATTTTTCAGTATATTGACAAAGAAATTTTTTTTCTTTTGCCCTTATTTATAATTGTTTATAATTTTCACCTTAGAAGGTATTTTAATATGCTGGCCACTGCTAAAAAATCTTTTTGAAAATTTTTAC
>NC_068981.1:132973441-132975863 GCF_001194135.2 Octopus bimaculoides
GTGAATATGTATAGAATAGTATATCACTTGAATAAAGAAACAGAAAAGACTGTACCCGCTCGAGCGAAGGCGGGAAAGATATGCAGTACTACACAGCTGGAAGATCCTGGAAGGGATTGTACCAAATTTTGGTATAGAAAGCTATAAAAGTTCAGAACGGGTCACCACTGCACAGTGCCAAAGATCCCAACACTGCCATTGCGTTTCAGGACCAGTTGCTGCAACAACCTGGTTTCGAGAGCCCACTGTTTTTTAATATTCTCTCAAAGACCTTGAGGGACCTACAAAAAGTGGATGTAGGTGTTTTCAAAACAAAACTGGATCTCTTCTTGTCGAGAGTCCCAGATGAGCCTACCTCGCGGCAGGAGGCACAAATGAGAGCAGCGACATGAAGCTCTCTTATTCACCAAATGTTGCATATCAGAGGAGGGTCTCAAAATTAATAATGTAGCAAAACGGCGGTGTCCCAGTGTGGCCGCAGTTTTGAACTGAAACCGATAAAATTAAAAGAAGAATATATGAATAATATATATATATATATATATATATATTAAAAGTCAGGGTACAATATATACTTGTTTGCTTGAAAGAGGAGTTAAAACTTTCCAAAACCATGCATCTCTCACTATATGTAAACACGCACAGAGAATGTAGAAAATACATTTAGAAAAATGGTCGTTCCAGTTTGTAACACTACAAATAGGAGGGTAGATATCCCAGTACCTAATGGGGAGTTTAAACTCTTCTTTCAAGCAAACAAGTACATGTTGTACTCTAATTTTTAATATATATTTTGCATACTTGGATTATGTTTGCTGGCAACTTTATCATTATTTTTTTAAAGATAATGATAACTTATTTGAATTTTGTTTACAAATGTTATATGTAGTATTATACAGTTTAAGTAAACATTAATTAAATTTGGCTGGAATTGATGGGTGAGCGTTTGGCCCAATCGGATGCGCAAGGAGTAATGCTAGCGTTGATTTGTAGGTTCGATTCTGGCCGGGGTTAGCTCATCATTTTTCAGTCATTTGTTTGTATTTATAAATTGTTACTTCAAATCGGAGAATAAAATATTATTATGGTTTAGGCGCGGGATTGGCTATGTGGTAAGTAGCTTGCTTACCAACCACATGGTTCCGGGTTCATTCCCACTGCGTGGCACCTTGGGCAAGTGTATTCTACTATAGCCTCGGGAGTGGATTTGGTAGACGAAAACTGAAAGAAGCCCGTCGTATATATATTTACATATATGTATGTGTGTGTATTTTGTTTGTGTGTCTGTGTTTGTCCCCACAACATCACTTGACAACCGATGGTGGTGTGTTTACGTCCCCGTAACTTAGCGCTTCGGCAAAAGAGAATGATAGAATAAGTACTAGGCTTCCAAAGAATAAGTCCTCGGGTCGATTTGCTCGACTAAAGTCGGTGCTCCAGTATGGCCGCAGTCAAATGACTGAAACAAGTAAAAGAGAAATAAAAGAAATATATTATTATAGAGTTATTATTATTATACTATGAGTCTTCCATAGTAGCTTTAACTCTGCAACTTACAAAGCCTTTCGCGTTTGTTTACGAATATTATATATAGTATATATATATATATATATATATATATATATATATACACATACACACACACATAAATATATATAGTATGTGTATGTAAGTATGTTTGTATGTATGTGTTTATGTGTCTATCCTTCACCGATTTATATCAGTGTAGAATGCAAACATCAGCGAGAAAAATCAAAAACGAAAATATATCAAAATAAAAACATGAAATACATTAAACTGCAAATACATTAAACGGTACTTTGCAAACGAAGTTCTTCGCATCAAGGTTAGATAGTTTCTCATACACCATCAAAAATGCTAAGAAACAGTAAGAGGCTGTCTGTTGGAATTCTATAACAGACGACGTTATTGTTCACAATTTGCGCTATAAAATATATGAATAAATAAATATGTCAAAAGTTCTAGATTAATAGGTCTCCAAGAGACAAAAATCTTTGCATCTAATTGATGATGTCCTGCGGCGGACAATGAAACAAAGAAGCAATGTTCCCCGACCCTCAGCTTGAAGTATTAACATTAATAGATGCACTCACCAGTTGATACTTTCAAATCACACGCATCCGCGCGCTCACACATATTTATAACTACATCTATCTATCTATCTATCTATCTATCTATCTATCTATCTATCTATCTACCTCCCCCTCTCTCTCTATATATAGACATGTATATATGTGTATATATATATGTATATATGTAAATACATATATAAGTATATATATATGTGTATATATATATATATATATATACATATATAAGTATATATATATATACACTTAGCTATGTATATATGTATATATATATATATGCATATTTATATATATGTGCATATATATATATA
>NC_068981.1:132979512-132983545 GCF_001194135.2 Octopus bimaculoides
ACACACACACACACACACACACACACACACACACACACACAGAAGCACACAGATGTAGATATATATATACGATGGGCTTCTTTCAGTTTTCGTCTACCAAAACCACTCACAATGCTTTGGTCGGCCTGAGGCTATAGTAGAAAACACCTGCCCAATGTATCACATAGTGAGATTGAGCCCAGAGCCATGTGGTTAGGAAGCAAGCTTCTTATTGCACAGTCACACCTGCGTCTAATTTTTACTGCTATTATCTTTATCATTAAGACAGAATTGATAGAGTATCATAAAATTCAGAAGAAAATTTTGAAAAAATTACTATCATAATTTTGTTGTTGAAATTGTTATTTCATATAGAATTGGGGATGTATCCGGTTAACTTATGTTTCTTATCGAAACATTGTCTAGGATGAAGAAAATTTTACGCCCTCTTTCAACAGTGTTTTCCTGTTCTTCAAAATTGTTTTTACTTTTTATCGAAATTTTCCAGATGATTCTTGCTGACATATTTGTAAACGTTTTCTGCACTGCTCCTAACTCCTAGAAGCTTGTTCTCAGACCTTTCATCACTATTCCGAAAGACCCAATAATAACCAGCCGTCTCATGACCTTGCTTTCTTCTTTGTTCCAGCACTTGTGGATTTCATACTTCCGGTTGGTATAATACTCTACTTCCTCCTTTTTTCCTTTTCTTTTGCTCTGATGTCAAGTGGGTTTGCTATGTCGCTTACAAGTAAATAGTTTCTTTCTCTTGTCAACGATTTCGATATCTGGTCCGTTGTATTTTACTCTTCTTTTGGTTTGTGTAAGAAAGTTTCACACCAGCCACGTTTCATCGTTTTCGAGGCTTTGTATTTCTCTTTCCACTTAATCGTTATTGCTTTTTTTTTGGTGCAAAAGCCAAATTTCCTGCAAAAATTCCGGTGAATTATTACAGCAATCCTATAACATCTACATTTTTGCTTTTCATTTTGGTGAACTATGGTCTCATCTGAATCATCACCCAGTCTACATTTGAGTGAACAGTGTTGATCCATCGTCTCATAGATTCAATTTAACCCGAAGACCTGTTCCAGTGTTCGGTATTTTTCTTTAATTTCCCTTTATCTAATCATATATAGCTGCCCAGGTCTTCTCTTCCTTATCCCTTTTGTTGTTTTGATAAGAGCTGAGTTTGAGTCAAGACTAAGCATTTTATCGCATCAAATTCATCCTATGGTTGCGGAACTGTTTCCGGAGGAAAACACAATCTTTCAGGATGATAATGCACCAATTCGCACAGCTAAAGTTGTTGCTGAATGGCACGAAGAACATTCTAGTGAAGCTGAACGTCTTATCTGGCCACCACAGTCCCCAGATCTCAATATTATTGAACATTTAGGGTAAAGTTTAGAAAAACAAGTAAGGAGTCGATATCCTCCATCATCATCACTACAAGAACTGGAGACTGTTTTAGCTGAAGAATGGACAAAAATTCCTTTGGAAACAATTCAAACTTTGTACGAGTCCATACCTCGTAGAATTGAAGCTGTAATTACTGCCAAAGGTGGTCCTACCCCATATTAAAATAAATTTGTTTGAAATTCTAAGGTGTTTCCATTATTTTGTCCGACCACCGTATGTATGTGTATGTAAATTTAATATACATAGACACACGCACACGTATTAATTTCTTTGACTTAGACATGAAAGTTATCGCATAACTTGGAGCCAGTGTAGATAAGTTTGGAGAGGTTGTGGTTGTCATCATTTTCCCAAAGTGCAATCACATTTGTAAATTTATAAATATAAATCAATTGTATCGACCATGGACCGAAACTTTCGTCTACGTCTCGAATCAGCGTGATCTTGCATCCAGCTCGACTGCATTCACTACACCTTTCTGTTACAATACTGTCACTGAAACAGCTGAAAGTAATCGGCACGATACATTACAAGTTGTTCAAACAACCACACAAACAGTTTTTCAATAAACGGTTTCCAGGTAGACATCGATTTCCATTAGTATACTATTGGAAATCACTGAATGTCTCGAAATATTGGAGGTATTGAAAGGTGGCAATAGCTTATTGCGGCAACACAATACGACAAAACAGAAATGATAAGCTTTTACACATACAGAAAGCGTTCATGCATACAAAGAGCACGCCTTCCGCTGTATACATGCGAGCACACAAACATACTTATATGCATATCTATCTATCTATCTATCTATCTATCTATCTATCTATCTATCTATCTATCTATCTATCTATACATATGTGTGTGTGTGTGTGTATGTATGTATTTATATACTTACATATATATTTGCATGCAGATGTATATATGTATGTGTTTTTGCCTGTGAGTACAAAATAGATCTAAATTGCCTGAATACAAAGAAATGTGAACATCGCTCGAATGTTTGTTGCTCCTAAATCCATTTCTATTTTGTGAGTGCTATACTGTGAAGATACTTCAATCATAGAGTGTAATAATAATAATAATAATAATAATAATAATAATAATAATAATAATAATAATAATAATGATAATAATATTAATAATAACAATAATAATGGCTTCAAATTTTGGTACAAGGCCAGCAATTTCGGGGGAGGGGCTAAGGCGATTACATCGACCTAAGAACTTATCTGGTATTTATTTTATCAACCCCTGAAGGATGAAAGGCGCGGTAACGATTCTGCCAGCTAGCCGCCTTAATAATAATAATAATAATAATAATAATAATAATAATAATAATAATAATAATAATAATAATAATGATGATGATGATGAAACAATAGACCTTCTCGTCTCGGTATACAAATATCGCCACGATAGGGCAGGACAGTATTTACATTGAAAAATATGGAAACACCAGAAAATCAGCACTCCTGCTTACTGGTATGAGCATCATCTGAGCTAGTCGTTGAAGTTTAACATACCACTAACCTCTGGTATTTTCCAGTCAACATCGACGGAACGATCCAAGCTAATCGACTAGACATAGTCATTAAAGACGTAGAAAAAAATACTTGTAGACTAATAGATGTAAGTGTTCCAACTGAAAAAAATATGTCTGTAAAGGAATTTCACAAATTATGTAAATATAAGGACCTGGAAATTGAAATACAAAAGATGTGGCATCTTAAAGCGAGAGCTGTTCCTGTTATTGTGTGTGCCCTAGGCATGATAAGAAAGGAATGTCAAAAACATCTAGATAATATCCCAGGAGAACTATGTCTCATAGAAATCCAAAAGATTGTGCTGACAAGTACTGCCCACATCCTTAGAAAAAGCCTATCAATCTAAATGTCTGTGTTGTATCACATGAAGATATTTCGCTACTGCCCCTGCTACTTCCCCTCCCCAAGCTTTCAGTCATACTATAACATCTCTTATCCTTCACTCGCCCTAGGACCCTGAGTGTGTCTCAGCGAGTAATTGTAGCAAACATGCAGATTAAGAGTAAATAATAATAATAATAATAATCTCTTCCACTTTGGGCATAAGGCGGGAAATTTTCTAAGGGAGGGATAAGTCGATTACATCGACCCCAGTACCCAACTGGTACTGGGAATTGGGACCTATGGTCTTAGGAATCTGAGACGAATATCTTAACCACTTGACCACGCACCTTCTTAATCTCAGTAAAAGAAGGAATTTCAACTCACAATATTACATGTGTCACACTCTATCATAACTTGAAGAAATATTTCCTTTAGTCATATTGTTGGTATTCCAAATCAGTATCACTCAGAGTGTGTATGTGTGTGTGTGTGTGTGTGTGTGCGTGCGCGTGTGTTTGTGTGTGTGTATGATTAAAAATTGTACACCCCCCCAAAAACAAAAGACTGAGACAGGGGAGGGAACAACAAACAAGGCGTATTAGCTCGATGCTCAAGAAAAATGGAAGAGCCTTTGACGTTTCGAATCTACACTCTTAGAAAGGAATGAGGAGAGAAAACAGATGGAGAGAGGAACCAAACGGAGAGAAACACACACACACACACACACACACACACACACACACACACACACACACACACACACA
>NC_068981.1:132984685-132992260 GCF_001194135.2 Octopus bimaculoides
GTGTGTGTGTGTGTGTGTGTGTGTGTGTGTGTGTGTGTGTGTGTGTGTGTGTGTGTGCGTGTATAAATGTGTATGTGTGTATGTGTGTGTAGGTGCGCATGTATGTGTGAGTGTGTGCGTCTGATACACATATAGATGCGTTCTTTGCTTATAAAGATCACAGAGACAACCACAAACACCTCTTACTCACACACATAGACTCGCACACGCATATACGAAGTCCTCATGTGTGTGCGTGGATATAATTATAAAAACGATATATATATTCAGATAAATATATGATATGATTCTGAGCGTATACATGTATAATTTAATATAAAGTTTATGCATATATGTATGTGCGCGTGAGTGTGTACACACATGCGAGCGCACACGCATATGTGTGTGAGTGTGTGTGTGTGTGTACATACATATTTATATACATATGTATATATTCATATGTATGTATATTTAGATAGAGATAGAGAGATAGACAAGCAGATAGATAGATAGATAGATAGATAGATAGATAGATAGATGGATAGATAGAGAAAAAGAAGGACAAATAGAATCTTTAAATATATACATACCTATACGATTAAACTTTTCCCAATAATTATGATCTTAACTCGACATATTCCAGGGACAGAACGTCCTGGGTTTATTGCTGTTTTGCCTTTCTTTGAAACGTATTACACACTATCAAGTTAACCATTATAGTCATAGCTCTAATGAAGCATAAAATATGTCTTGGCATCTAGTATTTGTCGGCCATTTTAATGGCTCATAAATGTTCTGTCGGAGGACATCTAGCGACAGTTCATCGCATGTGGCTCTCCTCTAAATGATAGTAAATTACTGTTTGGTAAGTGATGGCTGTAGTGTAAGCTTAAACTGGCTCCGAATCAGACTCCACAAAGTAGGAAACAAGTTCGATATGAGTAGAGATGGTAAATGTTTTAGATTCTGGTTTATTATTTTTTTAATAAAAATATAAACCAGTATCTCTTATGACATTCATACATTTAAAAAAAAAACAATGATTTCTTTCTTCAATAATAATAATGATAATAGTAATAATAATAATAATAATAATAATAATAATAATAATGATAATAATTTCTTTATTTAATAATGGTTTATTTTAATTATGGCTTCTTTCATACATAAAGTGAACTGATTTTGAGTGTGAGTTGAAATCATATCATTTTCTTCCCAGCTGACTTTAGGGTCTTATCCCTAACTCTACAGCACTCACCATTATGTCTGACTAATGATTTTGTTTTGACGAGGACTGAGACAAAATGTCAAAGTAAAATCCATCGGGTATTACTGGTATTCAAATTAGCATGCCGGGTGAGATTGAAAGGGAAGTTCAACTCTATCAATATTTGAACTGTTTTCTTCATAGTTTAGCGAAAAGAGGCAAAATGACGCCCATACCCTTCCGTAGTGCTTCCGCGACGTGGAAGTGGTGAAAAAGAGAATGACAGACAATGACTATGATCCACAGGTTGCTACTGTACGTATTCAGGCATCAAGGAATCGAGCTGTTTATACCGTAATACCGCAGATCTGGCTGCCAACATTAAAACAAGCCACATGCTGAAACAAGTAAATGCTATGCAACACTGGATTCGTTTCACGTTTGCATTCACTAAGACGGTGACTTGGCTGAGTCGTTAAAATATCAGATAAAAGGATAAAAAACTTTGTCGTATTTTTCTGGACGCCTGCGCATAGCGTTCATATTCTGCCGACAAATTCTTCTTCTTCTTCTTCTTCTTCTTCTTCTTCTTCTTCTTCTTCTTCTTCTTCTTCTTCTTCTTCTTCTTCTTCTTCTTCTTCTTCTTCTTCTCATTAACTATTTGCAATGAGTGAAAAGTACGCATTAAAAATTCCCACTAACTTTGTTAACTTATGCCATTACCTAACCAGTTTGTCGTTAATATTACTCATGCAATACTGAAACGGGCAATCCGATTATTTCTATAGTATATATATACATATATATATATATTGTCTGAATTACATAAACTTCATTGATGTTAAGAAATATTAACTTTAAATTCCTTTTAACATCTTGAATAACAACTCATTAGACTTCAATTCGTCATTTTCCGATGACATTTAAAAAAAAACCGAGATTTCAATGTTTTTTAATGACAGAAAGGATATCGCTTCTGCTATTTGTCTATTAATGGTAATTTTTTTTTCTACCAATACTAAACGACTACCAAACGATAGTCTCTTTTTCTTTGTCAATCGTTTAAAGAAAAAAAAATTATATGGAGATTTTTTTCCGTTGTAACGATATCGTCTCGCTTTCAATCAGTTTGTTATTGTGAATGTTTTTTAACACCAAGTAAGCTCTGATCAAGCAGACGTGGCATTCCAAATACGACCATCTCAATGTTATTTGCAGACAATGGCTATGTTATCCAACGTGTTCTAAGATAGTGTGGTTTGAAGGAAATTTGGTTACTATTTCTTGCAGGACGAACGATCATATAGAGGCAAGCGTAGTGGGTGGCAGAATGAGTTATCTCATCTCTGTGTTGACCAGGTTATTCTCATTGTGTCATAGTACCGTACATACTCTTCTCTCACATACAAACTGCCATAAAATGCAAATACGCATGCACAAGAGCGAATAACATAGCGCAAGGTGTAAGCTCTTGGACATCATTTCGATTCATTTTATTTATGCAGGTAATGACTAAGAAAACATGACTGTCACAATATGCACTGTCACTTTTATCTTTGTGCTTTACAAATTTTAATAAATATTAAATGCTGTTTATCAAAATGTTTGTGTAAAGAAGCCACTTTTGATTTCATATAAAACTTTATGGAGAATATGAATTCAACTATCTTAGAAAGCGGAATACATAATACGAATTATTTTATTTTATAATACCCACAGGGTAGGAATATCTATTTTATAGTTGCTACTAGCAAGTAGTTCGATTTACAAGGCCGAGTGGCACAATAAATTTGTTAACATAAAAAGGGCTGCAAATTTTGGCGACAACAAATGTTAACCGAAACACGGTCCTTTTGTTTTCTTAATTTGTTTTGAAACAGAAGTGAACATAGCATTCTACAAATATCGTATATATATATATATGTAGAATGCTATATATATATGTATGTATATATATATGTATGTATGTATTTTTTTTGCATACAAACGCACACACACACACGCACAACCATATTCAAGTTATTCTGCATATGGATACACAAGTGCATGCATGTGTGTGTAAGGTGGACCTGTGGACACTCAAGTGAGTCAGTATGTATGCGTACATATATGTATGATGTGACGATCTAACTATGTGCTTTGATAAGTGAGTCGGAAAGTGGTTGAGTTACTGTTGTCTTGGTAGCAATGCGTGTAATACACTTTGTTGATTAACGACAGCATGTGCAGAAAGGACCGGAAGGACTGTTTGGCTATTGGGCTCTGTCGCTGTGTTAGCAGTAAAACTACTGGTTGCAAGGGCCAGTATCAGCTGTCTTCTATTATCAGTGTGTCATCGCTGCCTGGCAGCACGGTTGTGATAAAGGCTTGCGAGCTGTGTCAGCAGTCTCGCTACGATGTCATCACTACGATGTCATCACTACGATGTCATCACTACGATGTCATCACTACGATGTCATCACTACGATGTCATCACTACGATGTCATCGCTAATTCGGTGCGACTATTGATATCGTCGTTGTCGGCCACATCAGTGTTCCTTCGTTTCCGAGAATATTTCCTCGGGGTCATGTACTTATGAGTTTATTAGCGCGGAGAGCGTCACAAATTCACTTTCCACAATGTTTTGTCATTAAAGTCTCCATATATTTAAGATCTTAGCACCGTTTAAGATCTTAGCACCGTTAGTTTGAATACCGCCGAATGAGATGGTACAGCCGTAATGAGATGAGAGGAAGTTCATCTGATATAAAGGAGATGGTAGTACCGTAGCTTGTTGTTGCCAAGCTTATGTGCATAAGGAGCGATAACATGGTCATTGGTGAGGTTTGAATCCATACGTGAAATTTGAACTCACAACGCAAACAACCGGAACATATAACGTAAAGTATCTCGTCTGTCGCACTAACAATTGCCCAATCCACCTTTCTGGGTCACCAAAAGAATGAAATGCAAAGATTATTTCGGCGGCATTCAAACTCACGGTGCTAAGATCTTAAACAATTAATACACGACATTCTATCTGATGCTTTACTGATTAATACGACGCTCTATCTGATGCTTTACTGATGTTTTACTGATTAATTAAACTTAGAAATAATTTACTGCTTTGTTGAGATTGCAATACTAAACGCTGGAAAGGCGAGCTTGCAGCATCATAAGAGCCTTCGGGAAAAATATGCGTTGCGGTATTTCTACAGACTCTTTACATTCGGAGATCAAATTCCGCCGAGGTCAACCTTGTCTTTCATCTTTTCGGGGTTGGTAGAATAAGTAACAGCCGAGGACTTGTGTCGATGTAATCGACTACCCCTTTTTCTTAAAATCGCTGGCTTTGTGCCAATATTAGAGCGAATTAATTTAACCGTCGAATAAATATTGAGGTCTAAGTTTGTTTCACAAGCTCATCATGAATGTAGTTCGTCCTCTATCATGAGAGATTTACTACACTACTGTATTTTGGAGGAAAACAAAATTAGGAAAGTTATCATGATTTCTGTATTAAAACCACACAACATATCCAGTGACCAAACAATTATTGTCTTTGTTTATATTCCATTTATGGATTTGATTTCTTGATTGGATGTCTGCTCCAGAATATTATTAATAGAATTTATTGAAGCACATAAGTCTAAATTGTTTTTATAATCAATGGTTAATAATAATAATTATAACAACAACAACAACAACAACGACAACAACAACAACAACAACGACAATAATAATAATAATAATAATAATAATAATAATAATAATAATAATAATAATAATAATAACGATAATAATAATTATTGTTATTATTATTATTATAGATTTATTTTTCAGAACGTTCGGTCTTGTTTGTTCTGGTAGATTCTGTGAGAGCGGATAGCAGCCTCGTATCAGAGCTCTTACAGGGTCTCTTTCCGCACATTATAAGCTTTGATACTTGGTTGTTAATTATCGTGAGAAACATTCAACATCCAAGTACCAATCTCAAAATCCTAGTTGTCCCCAGCTATTATTATTATGGTGGACCTATTTGAAAGGGCTAAAGTCAGACACTTTCCTCTTTGGCCAAGGCCTCATCAACTTTTTCAAGTTTCACTTGAAAAGGAAGCTGAGAGTAGAGAGGGAAGTGCTGTCTCATAGCAAATTTGTTGAAAGATGGGTGACTGTTGGAAGAATGGCCAGTATAAACGGACCAATTCTGAGAATACACCTGTAGAAAAAAAGGTAATGTAAAAGGAGAAAGGGCTCTATACTCCTTTCTTACTTTTTCTGACTAGGCTCCCGTGGTTTTATGGGTTTTTCCACGTGTAACCTTTTCTTTATCGAAGCGCCTCCCACTTTTGGGAGTTTTATTTATTTATTTATTTGTTATATCTTTCTCCGTTTTTTACACCAACGTTTTTCTACTTTTCGGACAAAACCTCTTGTAACCTTCGTCCTGTCTTTGTCCTTACATGTTTTTGATTGATATTAGCCCTTTTGGCCAATAAAACGAATTAATTAATTATTATTATTATTATTAATAATAATAATACTCAATCTGCATGTTTGTTACAATCACTTACCGAGACACACTCAGTGTCTTAGGTCAAGTGAAGGGTAAGCGATGTTACAGTATAACTGAAAGCTTCGGGAAGGGGAAGTAGCAGGGGCAGTAGCGAAATATCTTCATGTCATACAACACACATCTAAATTGATAGGCTTTTCTAAGGATGTGGACAGTACTTGTCAGCACAATCTTTTGGATTTCTCTGACACATGGTTCTCCTGGGATATTATCTAGATGTTTTTGATATTACTTTCTTACCATGCTTAGGATACCCACAATAACAGGAACAATTCTCGCTTTGAGATGCCACATCCTTTGTATTTCAATTTACAGGTCCTTATATTTACATAATTTGTGAAATTCCTTTACAGACATATTTTTATCAGTGGAAACACTTACATCTATTAGTCTACAAGTATTTTCTTTTGTGTCTTGTCGATTAGTCCGGACCGTTCCATCGGTGTTGACTGGAAAATCCCAGAGGTTAGTAATATTATTACCTTCAACGACTAGCTCAGAATGATGTTCATACTAGGATGTTGTTGTTGTTATTATTATTATTATTATTATTATTATTATTATTATTATTATTATTATTATTATTATCATCATCATCATCATCATCATCATCATCATCATTATTGTAATTTTTGTTTTTATTATTTTTCTATCACATGTTATTGTTGTTATTGTTATTATTATTATTATTATTATTATTATTATTATTATTATTATTATTATTATTATTATTATTATTATTATGTCAAGGCGGCAGAATCGTTAGCGCACCGGGCAAAATGATTAGAGGCATTTCGTCCGTCTTTAAATAATTTGCACAAAGCCCAGTGTGAAGAGCATAAAATATGTTTATACTCATAGACGTCGAGCAACGCTATTTCTTTCAGATATTGTTTGGCACAATAGTTAGTGCTCTAAGTACAAGAGTGGTAGAGCGACGGGGATACAAAAAGTTATTTTATGGTTTAGTTACGCCCTGTTGGATTTCGATTTAAATACTCACTGAGTTTTCCGTCTCTTCTTTCTTGTGATATATTTTCCTATATCTATACACATGTGTAAGCACCAGTGAAATACCGGTATTGATATAATCGATAATACTCTCACCCATGTCAGATTTGTAGTCCTTATCTCTAAGATAAATAAGAGACTTGATTTTCGCTCTCTCTTTCTCCCTCTCTCTCTCTCCACACACATATTTGCAGTGTAATATATGGATTCATAGAATCATGAGGCTATCACAGAAAGCTCTTCTAACGAATTCATACTAATCCAATGAGGATGAGTGTAATGGAGAGTTCCATGCAGCTGAAATCCGGAAGATCCGATCGATGATATTATTTCACGAATAATATATAAATCAAAGTACGTCAAGAGATCTGAGACGTGAATATGTTTATTCAACCACTTGTCATACTTAGGGTTGCGGTCATTTCGTAACCTTCTTTATGCAATAATATTTTCAGTGTATAAATAATTTATTATACACAGAAATTCTTATTATATGAGGAAGGCTGTGAAACAGCTGTAACCCAAAGGATGACAAGTGGTTAAATAAATATAGTCACCTCTCATATCTCCTGGCTTTTTATGGTTTATATACATGTGTGCGTGTGCGTGCGTGTGTGTTTGTGTGCGTGTGTTTGTGTGTGTGTGTGCATATATGTATGTATGTGTATATAGTATGTGTATGTATATAAGTATATATACATATTATATATATACATATATATATAATATATATATATTTTTTATTTAAAAGCAGCAGAAATATAAAAAAACCCCGTTACTCTGAGTTTCACGTTCCCGTTCATCGGACAGTATATATATA
>NC_068981.1:132994181-133000405 GCF_001194135.2 Octopus bimaculoides
CACTTGTCTGCGTTCATGCGGAACGGCATTAAGTGTTTTCGCCTCTGGCATTAGGAGCGGGAAGTCGGCCTCGTTGAAAACCTTAGCCATATTCGTTTTAAAGAATATGGCTAGGAACGAGGAAGATATGTTTGAATTTTTGGAAATAAGGCTCTAAATAGAGCTATTTCCGATTTGAAAAATATATGTTCACGAAGTATTTTGTGTTATACACAACTTATACAAAATTTTAAAACAAAATAGGTCTTTTAAGAGGTGAAAAATGCAACTTACATGGGAGCCGATGTGTCTACCGTCCGTCCATGATGATAGATAGATAGATAGATAGATAGATAGATAGATAGATAGATAGATAGACAGACAAACATGCGCGCGCGCGCACAAACAGGCAGAAAAGTTCATATGCTATGAAGAAGTGATGTTACAGCTGTGAAATCTTACATGCATTCCTTTCAACTCTTACAAATAATTGCTTTGTTTCTTTCCAGGTAAACTGATATTTGACTCTTCAAAGAAGACTTCAAAAGTAACTACTAGTGACTTCTCTTGAAGATCGACAAAATTTGGAATCGTAGTGTTATCAAGTGCCTACAGCAAAAAAAGGTTTAGCCCCCAACGACATTCAAGCTTATATGATTGCTACATCAAGGGATTGGCACTCAAGGTTAATCAACAGTGTAAAAGTGGGCAACTGTATGTAGGAGGAGAAAAGAGAGTCTTGAAGATGACCCAAGGTCTGGACATCATCCAATTGTGACCACCGAGGAAAATATTGATAGATGACAGGCGAGTGATTATAAATCAAATAACCAATGTTATTAGCGTTTCTTGTGAGGGAGTTGAGAATTTTACGCATAATGAACTTGACATGGCGAAGATTTCTGCTCGGTGAGTGCCACGTCTTCTGACACCTGATCAAAAACACACCAGGCTGATCACATCACGGAAAAATCTCGCATTTTTTCGTGTACATCAAGCTGGTTCTTTGAACGTTTCCTAAGCCAAATCAAAACGAAAGAATTAATTAAATAAAATTCAACACTTAATATGAAATACTGAAATAAAGACAGAAATAACTTCACAAACTTTTTAATTTTTACAGACTTATTAGGAAAAACGTACAAAATAGTAAAACACGTAGAAAATAGTAAAAATGTTCTGTTTTGTTTCTAGGCTTTTATGTATGTATATATGTATATATATGTGTGTATGTATATAAGTATATATATACATGTAAAAATATATACGATATATATACGCCTACACATAGATACACACACACATACGTTCACTAGATAGATAGATAGATAGATAGATAGGTAGATAGATAGATAGATAGATAGATAGATAGATAGAAAGATAGATAGATAGATAGATAGATAGGTAGATAGATGGATATATAGATAGATAGATGGATAGATAGATAGATAGGTAGATATATGGATATATAGATAGATGGATAGATAGATAGATAGGTAGATAGATGGATATATAGATAGATGGATAGATGGATAGATAGATGGATAGATAGATAGATGGGGAGGGAGAGAGGGTGTGGTGGGGGAAGGGTTATGTTGAAAAGTCCGTCACAAGACACCAGGGAAATTAAAAGTAGAATGACAAGTTTTCCATTAGCTTGTTCACCTCTGCTAGGTGAAAATAGTTAATGGAACGCTGCAAAAACGTTTCTTCCTGTGTGCAAAATGATATGAAAGCCATTCTGGCAGGGCAACAACATCATTTGCCTGCACTCCCCATTGAAAAAGAGTTAGTTGAATGCATCGGCAGAAATTCGATGCCGATAAATGATATAGTTTTTCCGTAAGATACTTAAGAACTATCCAATTTCATTTGAGGAGACAATTGTAAATGGAAGCTCGATATTACAGAACGAGAAAGAGACTGACAGCTTCTTAACAACCGATATATCGCCACCTCCACCATCACCTACAACACCAGCTCTTTAACATTTGTTGCAAACGTCATTGTTGTTGTTGTTGTTGTTGTTATTGCCACCGTTACTGTAATTGTAGCTGTTGTTGTTTTTATTGTAGTCGTTGCTGTTTTTGTTGTTGTTATTGCTAGGTTTGATTTTGTTGTTGTTGTTGGTTTAATTCAGATCAGCTCTGATCCCGCATAATTACGATGTAATGCATTCCAGCCGTGACCATGCCATCTTTTATCCCAGCATAAGACTACATTATCTGTGTCTTTTCATTTTAAAGATGTTAGAGTCTTGGGGCAATGTTATTTGCTCCAGTTGCTGTTACTACTACTACTACTACTACTACTACTACTACTATCACAGCTACCACCATCACTATCACCAGCACCAAAATCACCACCACCACCACCACCACAATTACTACTACTACTACTACTACTACTACTACTACTACTACTACTACTACCACAACTATTACTACTACTACTACTACTACTACTACTACTGCTGCTGCTGCTGCTGCTGCTGCTACTACTGCTACTACTACTACTAGTACTACTACTACTACCACCACCACCATTACTACTACTATTACCGGCACCACCACAACCACTATCACCACCACCAACACCACCACTACCACCTTTACCGTCACCACCGTCACCACCGTCACCACCACTACTACCATCTCCACTATTACCACTAACACCACAACTAATAATAATACCGCCATCACCACAACCACCACCACCATCACCACCATCACTACTACTACTACTACTACTACTATGCTAGTCAGTGATATTATAACCTGTAGCAGTGAGATTTGATAGGCGTTTCCAGAAAGGCGTGAACACGATTGGAAAGTTGCAACCGTTGCATTAACTGTCACCAAAAAAACAAGGGAAATTCTTGTGTGGTTGCTCCTTTTGCTAGAAATAGCAGCCGACTCTCTTTCGTGTCATTCAACCAAAGAACATTAGGTAATAGATAATTATTGGGAAAATAAATGGAGAAACAGCGGGTGATCATAACAGGATCGCCTTTGATGGATGATAGGTTTTTCTCCCTCAGGGCTGACCTGGGGCTAAATAACAGCGACGGTAACATCAGAAATAAGAAACAACTGGAACAACAACAGTAGCAGCAAGAAAAACAACAAAAACTGCTGCTACTACTACTACTACTACTACTACTACCAGCGTCACCACAGCTGCAGTAGTCATCAAAATTTTTTACTTTTTGCATTACCCCTTTTAACACGGACCGCATGCAAAGGCGACGAGCTGGTAGGATCGTTAGCCCATATATCGGGCAAATTTCTTGGAGGAATTTCTTCCGACTCTTTACGTTCTGAGTTCAAATTCCGACGAGGCCGATTTTGCCTTTTCGGGGGTCTATAAAATGAATTCCAACTGTGTATGGGGTCGATATAACCGACTGTCCAATTGGCCTAGCGACCAAATTTGAAACTGATGTGGACCACGTGTGAGTGAATGATAGGATGCGGGTGTGTGTGCGTTGAATGTAATAATTATTGATTTCAAAGTTTGGAACATGGCCAGCAATTACGGAAGAGGATTAAGTCGATTACATCGATCCCAGTACTCAACTGGTATTTTTTTTTTATCGATCTAGAAAGTCGACCAGGGCGGCATTTGATCTTAGAGCGTAACGACGGTCGAAATACCGCTAAGCATTCTGTCCGGCGCGGTAACGATCCTTCCAGTTCACCTCCTTATGCGTTGGCTGTAATATAAAATGTTAGAGATAGATAATAAAGTACTGGAGTTTCTTGCTGTAGATGTCACTGTTGTATTGATTTGTACTCCAGTGTATTCCAAAAGATTTGTGACTTAACCTCGGCGTCTTAGTCCCACAGTTAGGCGCGATTCTGACTCTTCTCTTACAACATGCTAGCCCATTGCACAATAGCACAGATCGCAAGTCGATTGGTTAAAACGACTCCACAACTTGACAAGTATATTTTTCTACCGACCCCAGAGGGTGTAAAAGGTGAAGTTGACCTCGATGAGATTTGAAAGACATTTTGTCCAACGTTCTAATAATTCTACCAAACCATATTCTTCGAAATACCAACCTTCACAACAGGGTAATGAGGGCTGATTCAGTCGACTAAAAATTCTTCAAAGCGGTCCCACAGCATAGGCACAGTCTAATGACGGACGGAAACAAGTAAAAAGTAAAAGACATTTTAGTTCAGTTACGGAGAAGATGTCGTAGGTTCAAATTCTACCAAAGCCTACTTTACTTTTCATCCTTGAAAGGATGATTAAAAATTGTGAAGATTAAAAAACTACGGTTGATGCAACTGATTATAACAAGCCCTGCCCCACCACCATCACCACCAAATTTGAGGATTTGTTACAAATCAGAGTCTATATTGGTGAGATGACTATGACAGCTAACAGGTTCTATAGAAGTGAAAGTAATTCCAACTGGAGACAGAAACCTCGTCATGATATTTGCGTATCAGTATCACATGCTGTTTCGTTGTTGATATCGTTGTAGTTGTTTTAAACCAAATAAGATCCAGTCAAACAGATCTATGATTTGAGATACTTTACGAGTTATTATTCTTTTATGACTATTTTTTTCTGACGCTGTGTATCTAGGACTACATTATTCGACGTACCTCCTACCTTTTAAAGATGGTGCATAGTGTTTTGTCTATTCTATTTCATTCTACTACTACTACTACTACTACTACTACTACTACTACTACTACTACTACTACTACTACTACTACTACTATCAAAAGGAAGGAAGAGACCATTCTTTATTTATCCTCCCTCTTTGTCCTATCAGATCGATAAAGGATCACTTGTGATTTCTTTAACGAACACTCATTGATTGTCACGAATTTTCATTGAGGAACAATGCTACGGCTGTTTCCGCCATTGCCTTCCATCGAATGTTTTCACAAGACAATCATATCTTGTCATCTATAGCCGATTGTGTGTGCGTGTGAGAGAGGGAGAGAGCGAGAGAGTAGTAGTTGTAGCAGCAGCAGAAGCAGCAGCAGCAGCAGTAGTAGTAGTAGTAGTAGTAGTAGAAGAAGAAGTTAAAAAGGAGGAAGAGGAGAATAATAATAATAATAATAATAATAATAATAATAATAATAAG
Source organism: Octopus bimaculoides (assembly GCF_001194135.2). Taxonomy (NCBI): domain Eukaryota; kingdom Metazoa; phylum Mollusca; class Cephalopoda; order Octopoda; family Octopodidae; genus Octopus; species Octopus bimaculoides. The sequence goes on from NC_068981.1 coordinate 132,999,274, forward strand.
AAGAAGAAGAAGAAGAAGAAGAAGAAGAAAAAGAAGAAGAAAAAGAAGTTAAAAAGAAGAGGGGAGGAGGAGAAGGAGGAGGAGAAGAAGAAGAAGAAGAAGAAGAAGAAGAAGAAAAAAAGAAGAAGAAGAAGAAGAAGAAGAAGAAGAAGAACAATCGACTCCAGTATTTGACTAACAATTTACTTATTGACCCCGAAAGGTTATGAAAGGCTAAGTTGATCACGACAGAATTCGAGGGTAGAACGTTTTAGATGATGCTGTAACGACTATGCATTCTCGAAGCCATAGAATGTTTTATAGGAATATATTTCTTAGACCTATCCACCAGTATTCCGTTGCTACTTTATTTCTTGTGCCCTGGGAGAGACGAGAGGTAACATCAACGTGAGTAGGAGTTGAACTTAGAACGTAAAAAGTTGTAACTAAATATCTCAAGCGACAAAAGGACAGAGAAAGAGAGATAGAGAGAGAGAGAGGGGGAGATAGATAGATAGCTAGATAGATAGAGAGAGAGAGAGAGAGAGAGAGAGAAAGAGAGAGTGAGGGAAAGAGAGTGAGGGAAAGAGAGTGAGGGGGAGAGAGAGAGAGAGAGAGAGAGTAAATAGGTTTGGTTGCTATTTCTAACATATCGAGTGACCACATAAAGGCTCATAGTTCTCTCGGTAATCTGCATATTCATCTACGGCGTTTACCACAGCGGCAGAAAGAATCCGTTCTACCATAGGCACAAAGCCTGAAATTTTGGAGAAGGGGTGGAATCGATTACATCGACCCCCACCTCCCTTCCCTGTGCTAAACTGGTTCTTATTTCACCGACTCCGAAAGGATGAAAAGCAAAGTCGACCTCAGCGGAATACATAGCTGCAGAAATAATCTTTTCTACTCTAGGCACAAGGCCCGAAATTATGGGGGGAGGGGCCAGTCAATTAAATCGACCCCAGTACGCAACTGGTACTTAGCTTGTTGACCCCGAAAGGGGCTAAGCATAGAGGGGACAAACGAGGACAGACAAACGAGGACAGACAAAGGGATTAAGTTGATTACATCGACCCCAGTGCGTAACTGGTACTTAATTTATCGATCCCGAAAGGATGAAAGGCAAAGTCGACCTCGGCGGAGTTTAAACTCA
>NC_068981.1:133000415-133001693 GCF_001194135.2 Octopus bimaculoides
CCCGAAAGGATGAAAGGCAAAGTCGACCTCGGCGGAGTTTAAACTCAGAACGTAATGGCAGGCGAAATACCGCTAAGCATTTCGCCCGGCTTGCTAACGTTTCTGCCAGCTCGCCGCCTTCATGGCTGCAGAAATAATGTCAACGTCTAATTTTAGTTTGGTTATTGCAGGAAAGAGGAATAGTTGATGGGTTTTGCCATGGTATATTACTGGTACTTATTTTAATAAAAGCGCTATAACGAAGAAAAAAAAAAAACAGGGTGACGCTGGTGAAATTTGAACTCTGAATAAACAGCTTTCTGTAATGCGTTTGTCTGTCTTGAAAGGCAATGGAGTTTTGCATCACTAGTCATAACAGAACAGATCCCCCTTCAGTGTAAACTTAAGTTAGGTATATGGAGATTCTGGGTAACACGGGTGTCAGAATCATCCTTTCGGTCCCTTGTTATACCGGACAGGGATTCATACTAGGTACTGTCAGCCGGAACCAGTCTCGTATCTGGGCCTCGTGTCAGATAGTGTCACTGCGTGACTGAGGTCACTACTCTCTACCTTAATGAATAATTACGTTATCATTATTATTATTATTATTGAATGAGAGAGTAGCCATCAAAGTGACGTTGGGGTAAATATACGAAGCCCCTCATGACTTCTCGTCTGATAAGAGTATACCAGGTACAAGTATCACAACTATATGTATATGTGTGCGATATGGTGACCTCATATCTAGATAAACAGCGCATGACCTTGCAGGTGAGGTCCAGTTAGAATTTTACTCAGGTCGAGTAGCCCATCCCACTCAATAAGGGTTGTTTAAAGATGATGAACGAAACACCTGTGTTTCCAGAGATGAATTATTCGAATCCCACCAAATTCCTCTTAATACATCGCTATGATGCTCCCCCACTACTCCTGCTCGTGATCAGAGGTGCACATATTGTCAGCCACTAAGGGACATGCTCAACTGGATAAGGTCAAGCAACTGACATTCAAAACCTGTGGTATTGAGCAGAATATTTGCTGCAGCCCATCTTTATACCATGACAAAACGTACTTGATCACACTTTCAATCAGTTATGATGAGAATCCATGAGAGCCATCTGTCTGGTACTGCACCAGATTATTATTATTATTATTATTATTATTATTATTATTATTATCATCATCATCATCATCATCATCATCATCATAACCATCATAATTATTATTATTATTATTATTATTATTATTATTATTATTATTATTATTATTATTGTTGTTGTTATTATTATTATGATC
>NC_068981.1:133002319-133004396 GCF_001194135.2 Octopus bimaculoides
TTATTATTATTATTATTATTATTATTATTATTATTATTATTATCATCATCATCATCATAACCATCATAATTATTACTATTATTATTATTATTATTATTATTATTATTATTATTATTATTATTATTATTATTATTATTATTATTGTTGTTGTTATTATTATTATGATCATTATTACTTTTTGCTGTTTCTTTTCATGTCAGAATATAAAGAAGACACTGCAGGTGAGAGTCGTGTGATCTGTCTCAACCAAGTAGTATCTTTAATTATACAGAGCAGAAAATAGAAATTTTGTTGTTGATATTGTTGTCGTTGTCGGTGGTGTTGATGATATTGTTGTTGAGAAGTCGAAAAACCAACCCTGATCGAGCAGACATATGATGAAAGGCATTAAGCCAATTACCATTACTGTCTTGCTTTGAGACATGTCTTTCTAAAGCGATTCCATTTTTGTATTTGGTTTGAAAGATTCTTGATGTGAACTCATGTGTTGAAACAGATCTTGTTACATCTCTGGAAGGTCATTATACCAATATCATGCTCTGGTTCATTTCATTTCTTTTGTTATTATTAGTAAATACTTAACATTTCACCAATAAACTAATAGATTGTTTGATTAATAGTTCGATCACTCAATCAACAGTCGATTAGATAACATGTTAAAAAGGATAATTAATTAACTGATAGCAAGAAAAGATGTGAAAAAGAACCAGAACGTGTGTTTATTATTAGGAAATAGATTATATGATATACAGACATATCTAAATCTATATTAACTAATATGTTCTCCATTCTTTTGAAAACTAATTTGTTATTTATTTGAAGCTGTTTTAGGCTGTTTTTTTTTCTGACAGACTAAGCGACTACATGATGATGATGATGATGATAATGATGATGATGATGACCTTCGACGTGGTTGAAGAACCAATCGCAACCAGTCGAGATTCACAGTACGAATTTTACTATTCATTCTTTCGATGGCTGATTACAAAGCGTGGCTCACGAGGCCTCAGTTTGGGTGATTTTCCTGAATCACCATCTCACCCTTATGCGCCAATCTGTTGCAAGGGCACCCGTTTGCAGCTGAGTGAACCGGAACAACATGAACTGAAGTGTTTTGCACAAGAACACAACGCAAAATAATCTGGGAATCGAAGCCACGATCTCGTGATAGTGAGTGCAATACCCCAACCAATAAGTCACATGACCACATAAGAGGCTCCGCCATCGTTGGCTCCTAAAATAGATAAGTGATTAGAGGATGTAACAAAACTAAAACTTCTACATTCTATATTAGTTATCTGTTGACATCACGTTATTAACCTAGGTACATTTTGAAGTAGTAACAGCATTATCACTGGCTTAATTTTATCCATAATAGATTTAACAATGTACAAAATGGATAGATAGTATTATAAAAGAAAAACAGTGGATTCCAAGGAAATCAATGATGATCTGCGCTGGCACAAATCATGTATTAAAGGTCAGGAAATTGAATAAATCTGTGTGCTCCTAGAAGCGAATTATAAAGTTTCAGCCAAGATCGGTCATCGGAGAATTTTATTAGATTGGTTTTATATCTATAAGAATAACCTTGTATTCGACACTGCTTCACTAAGTATTCCTTAATGAACCGAAGGAGTTAGACTCTGCTTCATATTATAGTTTAAATTTGAAATGTGTTGCATAAGGAACCTAATGAGATGAAACCTTACTGCGAGAGAATTGTGTCATGCATCTAAGCAAGGGCCATAAATCTGCTTGCTTCAGTTTGCATGACCAACAAAAACATGCTACACTCATTTGTGCGCGCGCGCACACACACACACACACAAACATACAGACGCGCGCGCACACACACACACAAACACATAGACGCGCACGCACACACACACACACACATCTTGCACAAGTGTTATTTTACATAAGAAGTAAAACGAGAAGAAGTCTGAATGGTGTGTATGGCAGTTGTGGGGGCGATGGTAGTGGTACGGGTGATGGTGATGGTTGAAAACTATCAACAGAAGGAGAGAGAGAGAGAGAGAGAGAGAGAGAGAGAGAGAGAGAGAGAGAGAGAGAG
>NC_068981.1:133005056-133005422 GCF_001194135.2 Octopus bimaculoides
ATATATATATATATATATATATATATATACATAAATATAAATATGTACGTGCGTATACAAAGTCACGCTCGCACAGACACGTACACACACAAGCACACATATGATTGAACACTCTACAGACACACGTAACTCTGACGTAGTTCTCAGGGAGATTCAGCGTTATGCAAAATGTGATAAGGTTGGCCTTGTCCCATTCTGAATGGACTGGAGCAACGTGAAGCAGAGTGTTTTTACTTCAAGGACACAACATGCCGCCAGAAATCGAACTTATGACCTTTCGATCGTGAGCCAAATACACTGACACTATGCTACGCGCCTACACACTCTCACACACACGTATATATATATATATATATATATATATAT
>NC_068981.1:133006356-133007883 GCF_001194135.2 Octopus bimaculoides
ACTGGAAAAAGCGGCGAGCTGGCAGAAACATTAGTACGCCGGGCGAAATGCTTAGCGATATTTCGTCTGCCGCTACGTTCTGAGTTCAAATTCTGCCGAAGTCGACTTTGCCTTTCATCCTTTCCGGGTCGATTAAATAAGTATCAGTTACGCACTGGGGTCGATATAATCGACTTAATCTGTTTGTCTGTCCTTGTTTGTCCCCTCTATGTGTAGCCCCTTGTGGGCAGTAAATAAATAAGAAACGTTAGCATGCCAGTTACGCACTGGGATCGATGTAATCGACTTAATCCCTTGTTTGTCCCCTCTATGTTTATCCCCTCGTGGGCAATGAAGAAATATATGTTACTGGAATCCCTTCCTGCTTATATTTGTCTAAAAATTTTCTTTTAACGTACTTAATTGAACATTTAGCAATACACTAGTCATTGTCTCCTATTAACAACACCAAAAAGAAAAAAAAAGTCTATATTTGTTTCAGACTGCGGCGATGCTGGGACGCTTGCTTGAATGATTTAGTCGAACAAATGGATTTCAGTACTCATGTTTTTTGTTTGTTTTCTTTTTTAGTCTGGTACTAATTCTATCGGTCGCTTCTGCCGAATCGCTAAGTCACGTGAACGTAAACAAGCCAAAACCAGTTGTCAAGCGGTGTTAGTTGACAAAAAACACAAATACAAAGACACACACACACACACACACACACACGCACACATGACGAGCTTTCATGCAGTTTCTGCCTACGACATTCAATCACAAGGCATTATTCGGCAGGAATATAGTAGAAGACACTCGACCAAGATGCTGTGCAGTGGGACCGAACTGAAAACCACGCAGTTGTAAAACGAGCTTCTTATCCACCAGCCATGCTTGCGGCTACTGATGCACGACGTATTAATCATAAATAAAGAAAAACAGAAGAAAAAAACGGAGCATCCCCGAACGATGTGCATGTTCAAGATTACTCATAGTACTGTTATATAATATGCATGTATAAACTGAATAAAATCTAATGTATAACTACTACTACTACTACTACTACTACTACTACTACTACTACTGCTGCTGCTGCTGCTGCTGCTGTTGCTCCTGCTGCTGCTGCTATTTTTATTGCATTCTTTGAAGTATAGTGTCGTTGGGTACAGGTTTCCAACAGACCGAGCATTGATTCACTGCGCTTACGATGGCGAGAATGACAAGGGATTGTCTGAGAAAATCGATTGAAACAAATGCATGCATACATACACACACACATACATACATACATACATACATGCATTTGTTTTGCTTTGTTGGGAACATTAAGAGTTTTGAAAATGAATATTTTTCAGAGGCTGCTGAAGTTCAAATAATGCTATAAGTAATTGCTTATAATATCATGGGTAAAGTAAAAAAAAACAAAACAAAAACAAACAATAACCTTTTCTCAGCCATTTTTTGCCTGTGGACCTCTTTCATTCCAATTTTACTCAACTGGACATCCATAGCCATTCCACACACACACACGCACACACACACACACACACA
>NC_068981.1:133007893-133020015 GCF_001194135.2 Octopus bimaculoides
ACACACACACACACACACACACACACACACACACACACACACACACACACACATCCTGATGTATTTTTATAATTAAATATTATTAGGAATTCTATAAAAAAATGTATTGTAGAAGTTTAAACAATTCATTGCACATAAATTTTAACAGCAAAATCTTATATGAACCCCGAAGGACCCCATGGACTCAAGTTGTGAACCACTGCTTTAGACGAAAAAAAGTTGATAGAATCACCTACCAGACACCGGACGGCCGCGATGCCGCGATGCCACCACATCAAGGAGACGTTGACAAAAACCAACCATCAAATTTGAGGCTTTATTTATACAAGCGTTAAAAAGAATAAATTTGATTTGTTTCGTTTGAAGTACGAAGAACTCTAAAAATAAGCCATGTTAAGAAAATAAATGCAGAGCTGTAGTAGTTAAACCTCTTTATGTTTACAGTTTATGTCATTAATTTCTACTTGGCCTTTTATCTATCTAGAGTCGATTAAAATATACTACTAATATAATACAGTAATTTCTTGTAACAGCATATTTCCCTCTTAAACAGCACTACCGCTCTGGTAATGCAAAAATCAATATATGTACAAGCTTAAGGCATGACATCTTCCCGATAAAGTGGGATTATCTGCTAATTAAAATTTTATAATAAACAGCATCAGCGGAGAACGAGATGTAACAATTTTGTAATATGCTTTTGAGCAGGTATCATGCTAGTTTTGTTTTAAGACGAGGGTGTTAGACTCCAGAGGAATCCCAGGCAAACATCTCCTCCACTATCAGGTGTAGGTCTCTGCCTGGGATAGATATTTTAATATATTTAGTTTAGCACACAGTTGTTTCAGCTGTTATTTATAGTCAACACTCAGCATTGCAACATTTAGCCAAAAGCAGTAATTTTGTTAAAGCAATCCAACCGTTCAACAATTTCTCCAGACATTGTATAATGTTTTAACAAATCAATTCATTTTTACTAGCATAAAGTCATTATTTATAGATCTATTTTTCATTCTGAAACGAAGTATTTTAGAAAGCATTTTAGCTATAATTATTATTCAATTAACTATACTTTACATAAAGCAACCAGGCGTTATTTAACTTTAAGAAGTTCCTTTGGCGCCATTACAAAATTTGACATGATTTTAAAGAATGTTCTAACTCAACAATATGTGAATAACGTAAAAGAACAAATTCAAATGTTTAAAGAGAATTTTTATAAACATCTTTTTAATTTCCTTTGCAGAGATTGGAAGCACGCATATTCAGCCTTAATAACTGAATCTATACTTCTGAAAAGATAGATCTTATCCTGTATTTGTTCGTTTCATTGTAGGCCAATAAAACATCGTGGATTTTGAAATGATCTACTGCTGCTGTATTTTAAGTTAAAGAAAACAAAATTGAATTATTCAATAGCACTCTCGATTGTACGTGGAGGCACATGGCCTAGTGATTAGAGCAGCGGACTTGAGATCGAGGGATCGCGGGTTTGAATCTCAGACCGGGCGATGTGTGTGCTTTTGAGCGAAATACCTAAGCCCTACGCGGCTCCAGTGGAAGGTAATGGCGAACTTCTGATGACTCTTTCGCCACAACTTTCTCTCACTCTTTCCTCCTGCATCTAGCAACTCACCCGCGATGGACCGGCGTCCCGTCCAGGTGGGGAACCTATACGCCAATGAAACCCGGAAACCGGCCCTTATGAGCCAGGCATGGCTCGAGAAGGAACAAATAACAACAAATGTTGATTCTACAGTGGGACAGAGTTTGTAATAATCATTTGGGTTGTCTATATTTAAGTTCTCCTGGATCGCCTGACGATAGGTTGGCCACATATGGTACCAAACTATCATTCTTTGGGTCATTTGGTCTCTGTTAAAGTTTTCATTTTAATGCTGTGTATCTAGGGTATGTAATCTTTGTGGAGGCTGTCTATGTTCTAGCAAGACTTACGGGTTATGTTTAACTTACAAACGAAATCTTGTAAACTTTAAAGTGTTTTTTGCAGTATAAGTACTCGTCTGAGGTACTTCTTTACAACCAGAGAAATCGAACTGCGAGTAGCTAAATTTGTTTAAGTATATACTCGGCATTCATAAGTGTATGCAATCCGATTCATTTCCTGATCAGCTTAAACGCTTGTAGATTAATGAATGTACAAAAATATGGACAAAGAGAGAATTCTTTTACATGAAGTTATCTCTTTTACTCTTTTACTTGTTTCAGTCTTTTGACTGTGGCCATGCTGCAGCACCGCCTTTAGTAGAGCAAATCGACCCCAGGACTTATTCTTTGGAAGCCTAGTACTTATTCTATCGGTCTCTTTTGCCGAACCTCTAAGTTACGGGGACATAAACACACCAGTATCGGTTGTCAAGCGATGTTGGGGGGACAAACACAGACATACAAACACATACACACATACATATATATATACATATATACGACAGGCTTCTTTCAGTTTCCGTCTACCAAATCCACTCACAAGGCTTTGGTCGGCCCGAGGCTATAGTAGAAGACACTTGCCCAAGATGCCACGCAGTGGGACTGAACCCGGAACTATGTGGTTGGTAAGCAAGCTACTTACCACACAGCCACTCTTACGAAAATGTTTAGCCTTTAAGCAGTGATGTTAGGCACCAAAGATATGGCAGAAGGAAATCAGTTGAAGCATGAAATTAACATAAACGGAGGTAGTACGCGGTTCGTAAGCTTTCGCGTCAGACAAATTGTTACTAATTCTAAAGCATTCGTCAAAAGGGTCTATATGAACTTTGCACATTCCACTTATTCGATACTCTTCAGCTAAGCTGTCTCTGTTGACAGCCACCTCCTATAGTTTTTCAGTGATCATCAGGAAAGTTTCCGCCAAGCCATGAATACCAGAGACTCCTATATCACACATCAGTAGTCTTTAGTTTTTGAAAATTTTGGCAAGAGTAATATAGCCATTGTTAATATCATCAAAGACATCAACGATATTTACTAGACAGCCTGTTAGTCATGTTACTTGAGTATGACGTCTCCGATCTCCTATATTTAAGATCAGAATTTCCCTATCTAATTGTTTCAGTTTGTACTGACGTGGTTGACTTCGACCCATACCACATCAACTCTAGCACTTTCCAAAATAGTTATATCTCCCAGAATATTCCTTTTACAAATTTATGAGCTTCTTACGGTTACTTCGAACAACAAACATTAGTACTCATAGAATACGATCTCATCCTTCAGTTTTCCATTTCTAACCACAAGCATGTGTCATCCACACTAAAATTAGTCATGCCAGGATTGCTCTATCGTATGAACACACATAGAAACTATCTTTCACTCGTGACGTGACAACCTAAACTTCTTCAAAGGCATAGAAGAACAATTACAATTCATTATCAAAGAAACAATCTTGCACTATGCCCTTCTTGAACACTGACGAACGGTTTAGAGCTAGGAAATATTTTACCCATGACAAGTTGTTAGAAAACAGTTACAAAAGTGAAGTAAGTCTTAAACTGGTAGGTTAAGCCCCACGTTTAAGAATGGGGTACTGCAAGTACACAAAAATCCATTCTAGGGCGCATCCAAAAGAAAGCCATTCGCCTGACTGGCAGTCATTCAGTTTCCGACAAGCTTTAATTAATAATTCACAATCACCCTGTTTCTTCTTCCTATATTTTCTGTAAGTACTACAATGGCTTCTGCTCCTCTGAACTTTCCATCTAAGTACCATCCCCTACACACGATTACACAGCACACGTGGATTTCACGTAATTCTCATCTTCTTATAACTTGTACTAAACAATTATCAATCGTCCGTTCCAGGACTGTTGTGATTCTAAACAATCCCATTAATTGATCATGGGGTTGAGGGTTGTGGTGATGGGGGTAATGTAGAGATGGAAGGAACACAGACTGTCACCTTCGATATCCGTCCCCATCCGTTCCCATCCGTCCCCACCCGTTCCATTTTCCACTAATTTCTAGTATTCCTCTTCTCACCCAGAAACTTCAAATCCGCAATGCCATTTTCTCAATTTCCTCGACTTGGTTCGTAATGCAGCAATGATTCAGATATTTTTCAATCAGAGGAAGCTTCAAGCGGTTATGGATACAGCACTGCTACGAGTTCAGTCCATCACCATGACCACTCCTTACATCCACACCTTCTCTTATACCCCCACACCCTCATTATGCTCACATCCTGTAGACATAGACCGATATCATTTTATTATTTTACTTGTTTCAATCATTAGACTGCGGCCATGCTTGGGCACTGCTGGATTCAATTTCTCTTCAACCTTCCAAACAGCTATCTTCCTATTGACACACATATTTCAGCACAACTTCCAGTTTCTACTTTCTAACCTCATAACTATTCCGATCTTTCATGCATCACCTCTATTTCCCTTTAAAAGCGGGCTAACAATCTCTACAACCCTTTTAGTTAGATATTATCTGACTCCAGTCATACCCAACAAAATACTTTCAAGTGAGCTCACCATATATACAATACTTGTTCCAATATCAGCAACACCATAACAAACCTCGACAGCAAATTCCAGTAGCAAACCACCCAAACCTTTAGCTGTAAGACCTCTCCACGTCATATATTGCATCACACACAAACTCTGCGTAGAGATACTTTTTTTTACGTCGGATTGCTCTCCCTACACCTTTGTACCGTTCACAAGGTCAACTCGTTCCTCTACAATTTCAGCATACCTAGCGATGACATTAACTGCCTCTCTATGTCCGGTATTTAAGCATCGCACCCTACCACAGAGCATTTTACTTATGTTTAATTGAACATTTCCTCTGCTTTTCTGAATCCCGCTCCATCATAGCGGTGTCACTCTATTTGCATCACGTAGAATGTTTCTATAAAAATGATTTTACTCTTAGCTTCAATTATAATTCACTCACTGAAAATTATATTTTATCTTACTTTTAATATCTCTATTTCTTTCACGCGTATATATGAACGAACATATGTGAATATATGTGTGAGTTTGAACATGTGTGTGAGTGTGTGTGTGCGTGGGTGTGTGGGTGTGTTTACTCGTAGCTGTGCATACATTTTCATGCAAGCTCGTACAGGTGACTACATTGCATGCGTACGGATGTCATTTGTATATGAATTTATTGATTATCACGGAACTATGCACTCTTGTTGGTTTGTTTGTTTGGTTGTTTAAGTGCATGCGTGCTCTCACGCGCGTGCAAGTGAAAACATATGAGCTGTCAGTGTATATGTGAAACTCTACGCATATGAATGTGTGGGTATTTCTACTCTATGTGTGTGTATGTGTATGTGTGTATGTGAGTGTGAGTTTGTGTGTGAGACAGTATGTGTGTGTGAGACAGTATGTGTGTGTGAGACAGTATGTGTGTGTGTTATCAGCCTGATAATGACTTTTTATGCATTTGTGTCTATAGACGTATATGAATGAAGCTCGTGGCAAGGTTCTTGTTGTAGTCGCTAAAGCTAACAAAACAAAACAGAAAATTCCACCTTCCAGGCCTAAAACTAATATTCTTCGTCTTACATCCACATTCAATCCCATCCTCTCCTAAATTCTTTCCTCCCTCCCCTCTCCTACAACTTTCCTCACTCCGACTTTTTCTCTCCAATGCATGTACAACAACTCATTCTCTTTTATTTTCTGTCATTTTCCTCTTTGCTCACGTTCTCGTAGACTAAGTTCGAAAAAAAAAAAAAAAATTCTCGCTTCCTTCTTCGGAATTTGTCCGAAACATCGGTATCTCTTCGTACACTGGTATATGAACTTAAGCGCACAGACTTGATCATACGACCTTTACACTCCATTAATAAATACAATTTTTCACAACTCAAACCAACACCAGTCTGGCAATGTGTTTTTAAGTGTATGGATTTTGACGAAGTTTTTCCATGTCTTCATAACAAAATTTACTGATTTTTCTTTTACATAAAAAACTACCTGTAAAAAAAAAAATCATCAATAGACTTCCCCTGTAAGAATCATATAAATAAATTATATTTTCAATAGATTTATTTTGGCTTTGATTCCAAACCTCAGTCAATATGATATTGATCTGATACATAGGTGTCTAAGCGGAATCAGTGTGCATTACAGAATAACCAACTTCTAGAGATAAAAAAAAACTGATAAGTTACATTTATTTCCCTGCCGGTTTTTATATCTGCAATATAATCTAGTTACCCTTTAGATATTTTCCTGCCTTGTCTCACCAACCAATTTTTGGCAATCTAAACACACTAACAACCCTTACACGCGCGTATTCTTCGAAATTATATTGTTGAGTAAGCTACATCAATCGCTCTTTCCACGGTCGATGTTCATACCTGTCAATACTTGGAACTCACTATGCAGGGTTTGAATTTTAATAATTGTGTTATTTTCTTCTTAGAGTAAAGGATTATAAAGGAGCAGCAATAGTCCAAATGGGATCAAATACGAGTGGAGGCTGGTGACACTCGGGTTTCTAAGATGGAATTTTCTCAACATCAAGAGTACAATGACCTAGGGTCTCATTTGTTCATAAGTAATCATGGGTTTTTGTACCTGGGCAAGGTTCTAATGATGGAAAACTTTGTCGTTCCCATGCATGCAATCTTTTCTGTCCCTGCATCAATCATATCCAGCTGAGAGCAATGCTTTTACCGCTTGGCATCAGTGTCATAGCAAGTATTGCCGGCAGAACGCAAAGTGCGAGAACAGAATTAGCAAGGCACCTCAACCGACGTTCTCTGACTGTTTCGCAAATTTAAGGCGGCGAATCGGCAGAGTCGTTAGAACATCGGATAGAATACTTCGCGGTATTTGTTCGGATTCTCTGCGCTCTGAGATCAAATGTTGTCGAAGTCAAGGTTTACCTTTCATCAATTCGGGGGAGGGGGGTCTATAAAAAACTGTCTCGATTATAGCCGATTTCAGGTAAATCGGTTCAAAGTGCCAAGAATCGCATTTGCTAAATCGATTAGTGTTTCGATTAAAATATTAGAATACATACGAACAAACGAAGAAGCTTGTACGTGATCGCTCGACCTGCTAGAAACAGCAACCAAACCTCACACGAATCGCACACTATCGTCTTGATTAATGTAATCCTAAATACACTCATTGCAAAAATAAAAAAAAGATTGTTCGTTGAATCGTTAGGAGATCGGGAAAACGCCTTGCGCTATTTATCCCAGGTCTCTTTACAAGCTGAGTGCGTATCTAACTGAAGTGGACTTTGCCTTTCATTTCCCTGGGTCGATACAGTTAAATAGTGGTGAAGTATTGGGGTCGATGTAATCAACTAACACATGCCTCTCAAAACTTTTGTTGCGCTTAAGCCTAAATTAGAGAACATGATAGGCATGTTAGATTTAAGATGACTTGGAGTTATCCTACAACAACAACTATTTACTAGACACACCATTCTTATTTCTTTATTGCCCACAAGGAGCTAAACATAGAGGGGACAAACAAGGACAGACAAAGGGATTAAGTCGATTACATCGACCCCAGTGCGTAACTGGTACTTAATTTATCGACCCCGAAAGGATGAAAGGCAAAGTCGACCTCGGCGGAATTTGAAAAGACACCATTCTGTAATGTGTTTGCTTCGATTGTGTCTATTTCTTAAATAACGCCGAGAATATACAGACACTAAATAAACATCGTAGTTAAATCTGTACGAGCCAACGAGAGCGCTTATACATGATTAATCGATTTGTTAAAATAGTAGCTAAACGTTTCTCAAATTACACTCTGCCGACTTCAAAAGGATAATCGCGTACTGGATGCACAATGCTTGGAAGGAAAACAGGATAGCCTTGATTGAAACATTTTTAATGGTAGAGATGAGTTAGAGCTAAACACGAACGACTACGACGACAACTGCTACCACAACAACTACGACGACAACTGCTACCACAACAACTACGACGACAACTGCTACCACAACAACTAAATCTACTCAGATCGGATATCATTAAGCCAACATAGCTTTTAGATAAAATAGATGACAGTAGAGACGCCGTATGTTCCTAGATACCAATATTTCAATTTTACTTAATATATAAAAATCTGAAAAATTTCTGTTATATTTAGCAGCCATAAATAGAGAGACAGTGACAAAGAATTTTGCTTTTGTATTTTAATACTGCGTTCACACATTAGCAACACTTTCTCACTTTCGTTTTGTCTTGATTGTTATTATTTAGGTGCCCAGGCGGCTAATTGGTTGAACTGTAAACGTATAGAATACATGGCTTAGCAGTATTGCTTCTGGCTCTTGACATTCTGAGTTCAAGTCGACTTTGCCTTTCATCCTTTCGGGGTCGATAAAATAAAGTATCCATCAAGTACTGGGGTAGATAAAATCGACTAATATGTTCTCATCAAATTTCAAGCCTTATACTCATAAGAGAAAGAATTATTTGGGTACTTGAGGCGGTAAGCTGGCAGAATTGTTAGCTCTTTACGTTCTGAGTTCAAACCCCACCGAGGTTTGATAGTGTCGACAACACCCTCCCAAACACTGTTGGTCTTGTACCAAAATTTGAAACCTTTATTTCGGTACTCGCGAATAATTATATTTGCTTTCATTGTATGCTGTACAAGGGATTATAAAGTGTCGCCTACCACCTGCAAATATTGTCTAAGTAAATTATTCGTTCTTGAAATGTCGAGTAAATATGACGCATATCTCAGTCTCATGCTACATTAACATACGAGATTACCCCGCCCCCCACCTCACCCTGATTGCGTTGATTGACTAATGGACTGTACAACGATCAGTTCTGAATTCTCTTTCCCGGCACAAGCATTAACGGACGTGTGTTTGTGTGATTCCGTGCTCTAGACATGCTCAAGCTGTCAGGTTGTCTCAAAATTTAAGCCATAAGACTAAACTAAAAATAAAAAAAGATAATTTTTTTAACAAACTTATAGAAAGAAGGTTAATCCGAAAACAAGCGATTGTTTTAATATAAAGCTAGCTTCCATTATTGAGAAGTGAATATAACAAAGTATTGCTGCTGTATGATGCTGTATGATGTAGAGTTTGGTCTTTTGATGGAAAATCAATGGAAGAAAAAAACATCAAAACAAAACACTGAATAAAATAAGAAAAGAATCAAATAAAAATAACACTATTAAAAAAAAAATGATGTATTATTTGGAAGTACAACAGACACATCCGAAGAATTGTTCTTTGCCAAAGAAAGACAAAATAATTAAAAAAATATTTATATTTGTATGAAAGAACATGTGAAGCAACGAAAAGGCAAGACAAAGAATACATCATTAATGAAATCGATGCCAAAAGAAAGAAAGAAATAGACAGAAACGAATTTAATTCTTTGATTGAGGTTTCTTCAATCTAAGCTGAAATCGGTTTTTTTTTATTGAGATATAAAAAAATAATATGAGTTGCAGCAGTAGCAGCAGCAGAAGCAGCAGAAACCGCAGAAGTAAGAGAAGACAATAACAACGACAAAAACAACTAGGACCACTACAACTTCAAGATCAGCATGAAAGAAAATAAATCTGACTGGAAAACTCTTGGAATGAACCAAGATGACGAAGAAATTATCAGTGAGCAGAAAACTGGTACAATTCAAAATTTTCAGAACTCAGTCTTGTATTTTATTATTCGATTTTTTTTTTAAATCGTGAAAGAAATTCTGAAGAATAAATTTAATGTCTCAGCAGAGATGCCTGATTGCAGTGCTAACGCCGAGAAAAAAGCGTTTATCCGATAAAGCGTAAAAGAAGTATATCCAGTCAAAATTTATTTAGATATTCAAATATTTGCACTCTATACTTTGAAACATTTGTTTTATTCTCCATTCCTTATTATATCATATAAAGTTCGGCAAGTAGAAGCTCAGGACAACGATTTGTAAAATTTCTGCTTCCAATAAGATATAACACCCTAGTTTCAGTATTGAGTACTTCTTTTCTCCTTCTTCACACGTGTGAGTTTACTCACACAAATACACGTGCGTGCCTACCCCATACATACACATATATGTATGTACGTATGTATTATGTATGTATATGTGTGTATGTGTGTGCGTGCGTGCGTGCGTGTGTATGCGCGCGTGTGTGTGTGTGTGTACGTATGTATGCGTGTGTGTATGTATGTATGTATGTATGTATGCATGTCTATAGGCATGTCTATAGGCATGTCTATAGGCATGTCTTTATAAATATATGTTTAGTATTAATTTGTTAATTTATCGAAAACATTTGATCAGTATATATATAATTGAACGAAAAACAATAAATCTAAGTATCTGTTTCTCAAATCATCTATTAATGGAAATCTAGCAAATATTCGTAATACTGAAAATAGGCTAAAGGAAAGAAGTTACTTTGTCAAGTTTTATTAAAATAATGACTTTTTTAATAGCGGAATGTCACACTGTGTGTGTGTGTGTGTGTGTGTGTGTGTGTGTGTGTGTGTGTGTGTGTGTGTGTGTGTGTGTGTGTGTGTGTGTGTGTGTGTGTGTGCGTGCGTATGTGTAATGTTAAAACCAGCGTAGTTTATGCTAATGTACTTTTACGACCTTTATCAAAGTTGTTTCAAAACCTGTGCTGACTGAATTATATTTGAAAATGAAGCTAATGTTTTTGCTGTGCGAAGAAATTAGCAACTCAACAGAATTATAAAAACGCCGAAGATCTCATGTTACGAGTAACTGCATATGAATACTCCACTATACTAATTTATCCTACTTTACAAGACAGTAATAACAAACAGATACATTAATGCGTTATCGGTAACATCATTAATAGGAGGAATTTTCCTCGACCTCAGTCAATTAGATTTCAAAGTAATTTTAACACTCTAAGGCAAGAACACTACTTTTGATGGTGTCAAACAGTCTCAAGGAAGATAGCCTAATGCTGTTTGGGAATATACAAAAAGTTTTTGTATTCGGACTTTAGATCACTAAAGTATATATCTTAAACACAATATATAAAATGAAACATTAATTTTACATTTTAGCACAAGGACAATAATTTCGAGGGAGTGGTAAGTCGATTACATTGGCTTCATTGCTTGCCTGGTTCGCTTTTTGTCGACTCCGAAATAATGAAAGGCGAAGTCGGACACGGTGGCATATGAACTCAGAACATAAAGTTAGGAAAAATACTACTAAGCATTTTGTCCGGCGTGCTAACGATTCTGTCAGCTCGCCGCCTTAATTAAGCATATAAATATTAATTATAACTAAATCAACTTGTATACATTAGATACTAATTAATAAAAAAATTAAACATGCTATAATAACATTCATAAACTGTAAACATTGATGTATAAGAAGACAACGGAAAACAAAAACTTCAAATAAATAATTAACATTGAATTAACTTATATAAACATATATGAATAATTAAATACTAATTTCCGATCGTTTCAAGTAGTTTTAGAAAATATAGTCTGACGCTATGATAAATGGAATATACAAACAAGAAGTAAATTCTTAAATTCTCATAGCACAATAATTTCAGATCTCGTATCATCAGATCTCGTATACATACATACATACATACATACATACATACATACATATATATAATAATAATAATAATAATAATAATAATAATAATAATAATAATAATAATAATAATAATAATAATAATAATATTAGGGACAAAATCCAAAATTACAGGTAAAAACTCAATTTATATATATATATATATATATATAAGAAGAAAAAAAGAAGGTTTAAAAACACCAGGCAGATATCAATAAAGCATTCAGTTTTAAACGAATTTGTTTAACTATATCAAACAATCAGACACCAATAGATTCAAGTAGAATACACATCCAAGGTTATTCCTCATGTATGACAAGTGGATCCAAATATCATTTGGAAGTATTTCGAGAAATTCAGAGAATGAGATAGCAAAAATACATATAGGCGCTGGAGAGGCTGTGTGGCAAGCAGCTTGCTAACCAACCACATTGGTCCAGGTTCAGTCACACTACGTGGCACCTTGGGCAAATTTCTTCTGCTATAGTCTCGGGCTGACCAAAGCCTTGTGAGTGGATGTGGTAGACGGAAACTGAAAGAACCCCGTCGTATATATATATATATATATATATATATATAT
>NC_068981.1:133020025-133025157 GCF_001194135.2 Octopus bimaculoides
CTCCCCGTAACTTAGCGGTTCGACAAAAGAGATCGATAGAATAAGTACTAGGCGGTATTTCGTCTGCCGTTACGTTCTGAGTTCAAATTCCGCCGAGGTCGACTTTGCCTTTCATCCTTTCGGGGTCGATAAATTAAGTACCAATTACGCACTGGGGTCGATGTAATCGACTTAATCCGTTCGTCTGTCCTTGTTTGTTCCCTCTATGTTTAGCCCCTTGTGGGCATAGGCTTACAAATAATAAGTTCTGGGGGCGATTTGTTAGAATAAAGGCGGTGCTCCAACATGGCCGCAGTCAAATGACTGAACAAGTAAAAGAATAAAAGAATAGAGAAAATTACATCTTTAATTGTAGAATTCACCTGATAAAACCTACAATTTGTTCTGTTTTATTAACATATTTAGATACAGAAAATACTGAAATTAACATTTTCGAAAATACATGTTAAAACGTTTTCTAGGCGATCCAAAATTAGTTAAAATCAGTGTGAACTAAGGAAATGTTTTCAGTACACGAACGTATACAAAAAGAACTCTGAGAAGAAATATAATCTAAGAAAAGCTATTTTTGTATTCAATTCTTGGTGACGTCAGTAGTTAACGAACGACTAAACAATAAACATAAGAATTCTACGTTGGGATAATTAGAAATCGTGCAGTGTGATCTAACCAACAAATTCATGGCTATGCGTTTGCGAATCGATTTGCTTAACCACACATCCAAGCTTCCACTAAAAGTTTATTGTTTGTTTTATGGTGTTCGCCACTTCAGTCTTTTACTTTTTTTCCTTAACTACTCACAAAATATTGTATTGTCGAAGTAGGGATATGAGAACTCCTGACGTCAACTCCTTTCAAAAATGCAATAACAGTGCAAATGTAATAAAACAGTTTCCGTCAGGAATCAAAATTGCACTGTAGACTTAAGTTTCCTGGAGTGCTTGCTTTTAACTTTGGTGTTTGCTAAACGCCAGCTTTCGAGGTGTTACCTGCATAAGTGTTGCTGAAACACGTGTCAATTTACAGCCTGTTTAACTCTTTCACCCTTTTATTTGAGCTACGAGGTAAGTGGGGATAGGATTTGCACAATTGAGTCTGCAGAATAGAATGTGAGTGAGGGGATGTAAACTCGTGATAAGAATAGCATCCGCTTCTCTTGCTGAGTAAATAATTCTTTCTAGTTTTGGTACAAGACCACCGATTTTACGGTGGTGGTTGAATCCATTACACCGGCGCGAGTGCTCATATGGTTACTTATTTTATTGACCCTGAATGTATAAAAGACAAAGCCGACTTCGGTGGCATTTGACATTAGAAAGTAAAGAGCCAGAAGAAATGCCGCTGAACATTTTATCCGGCGTGGTAACAATTCTGCCAGCTCACCGCTTTGACTAAATAATAAATTTCAGAGCTTGGTCCCTAAAGAACCGTAAATTATACGAACGAGCAGATAGATCAGGTTGACATTCTGAGATATTTCACAAGCACAGCGATAATGTGTATTAATGGAAACAAATACAGCTGAGTTTTATTCATAATTAAACAAACAAACGTTGTTGTTAATGAAAAACTGCGAGAGTTCTGAGACCAAAGTGAGCAACTTTAATATAAAACATCAGAAAAGAGAAACACGCTTTATCTAATTATCACGTGAAACAAAGATGATCAAGTTCTAGAAAACAGATAAATATAATCATTCGATGATTGAATCAGCATGGTACGACTGATCAATAAATGACACTTTTAGAAATAACAATACAATACATAATCATCATTTCTAAATTTTCATGGCAACATAATTGCAGATATCGTATCACATGTGTTATAAATATGTCGTCTGTTGCTATGTTCTGTTTTTCGGTATGTGTGGAGTGATTTAAACCTGTAGGTGGTCTTCTCTCTTTCTTTCCCTTTCAACTCCATTTCCACTTAGCTTGATTTGAAAGGTAAAAAATTAAGAATGAAGACATTTTTAAATCAATAAATTAATAATTGAATAAATAAATATACTTCGTGTGTATTACGAGGTGCTAAAAATATCAAATGTCTCATATTTTCTCTAAATAGCAACAATTGGACGGCTAAAAGAAATGCATGCTTCAGTTAAATCGTCATAGTATTTCAAAATGAAATGAAAGAATTGCTTATAGTTTTGAAACAAATAGAAATTAACAACTTAGAATGTAATGTAGCTGGATATATTTGATTGAAGTAGAATTAGCGAAGTCAAGTTAATGCAAGCTATTATCCATCATTGCATTATATCAATTAGGTGTGAAGCTTTAATGTTTACAGAGATGTTACAAAAGCTTCCCATGAAAATTACCTGCTTTTAAGAGACTCGTAAAAAAACACCCAAAATTTATCCCCCCACATTACCTGCGTTTGTTCAACTTATGAGAAAATGATGTAACATTCAAATATCTTGTTTAAAGTATTGCATAAAACATTTAGTTAATGCTACACATAGTAACCAACGACTAGAAATCTTAAGATCTTTATAATATGTAGGGTAAAAAAATATTGATTTCAAATTTTGGCACAAGGCCAGCAGTTTTGGGAGAGGGGGCCAAGTCGAGTAAATCGACCCCGGGCACTTATTTTATCATCCGAAATGATGAAAGGCAAAGTGAACATCGACGGAATTTGAACTCAGAACGCGAAGACGGGCGAACTGCCGCTAAGAATATTTCCTCTCGTCACCTTTGGATAAAGAAATGTTCATTTTAAATGTGTATATTCTGCATACCTTTTTTACTCTTTGATTTAAATTTCAAACTTCAAAACTGCCTAAACTTAATTTAGTCTGTTAGAGGTTGTCTCCAATATGGCAGTTAACCAGCAGGGATATACCACGTATTCAGTTGGAAATTACCAGATTATTTGTCAATGCACTCCCCTCACCTTGTGAACCACTGTTTTATTCTTCATTGTATCATCTTTTAACTAAGAACGGGCTGTTTGAAAGATAGGAATATTTATGCGGTGATTCAAAGCAAGATATGCTAGAGTGGTTTCTACTTCGTGTTCACCAATGGGAAAGCGAAAATTTGAAGTTATCCCGGTAAGCTAAATTATTATTCATAAATTGTATAGCTTTCTTGCAACTAATACTTGTGAGCTAGATTGGTAGACAGGGTTATTCACGCTACGGTATAGCATATTAACACACACACACGCACGCACGCACACACGCACACACACACACACACACACACACACACACACACACACACACACACACACACACACACACACACACACACACACACACACACACACACACACACACACACACACACATTGAGCTACATCCATATTTATTTAATCTCACTGTGAAATTACACCGTCAATGGCTCTTTCGGTAGCTTGGCTTCAAGAGCAAACTGACTGATTTCATTACAGCCCATCAAGATTCGCTTAACTACTCTTCTGAAAATGCCGAAATAAAATCGTGGACGATCACTAATTACAATATAAGGACTATTTCATACCAAGGACTACAAATGGACATGATACCTTATATTTATTTATAGCTTACTCATAGACAAGCATCATTGAAAATAAGTGTCAAGAACAACAGACAACAGATACTATGAAAACAAGTTTAGTAAGCGGTGATATGGCGGTGCATTTATGAAGCTCGTTTGCACCACGTGTTATCAGGCGCAGATTCTCTACGCAGTACCATAGGCTGTGAGTGAATCTGGTAGAAGGACAGTTTGGAAACACGTCTTATACATACATGCATGCATACATACATACATACATACATACAGACAGACAGACAGACAGACAGACAGACAGACAAAAGAGTTATTCACGCTGCGGTATAGTATATTAATGCACACACACACACACACACACACACACATACACACACACACACACACACATACACACACACACATCTTTTAACTACCAAGTGTCGAAGTGCATCGTTTGACCAAGTTTGCATACATGAGGTTGTTAACATCATAAGACTTGGAAACCAGCTCCTTGAGCAAAATTCCTTGTCTGATAACTTAGAATACATGCCCAAAGAAGTCGCACAACTCTACCGCAATGTATCATCAGATGCAATGACGAGCCTATATGAGCAGAATTCTATGCATGGATATGTTAGTAGAAAGCTCCGAGATGATAGTATCATTGATCATCAAAGCAGTCTATTATGGACCAATAGCCGGATTATTACCTCCCACTTTGAAGGATATGCGTTTGCAATCCAAGAACAGGAAATATCAACCAAATTCCTGATGCACAAAAGGGATAGAGATGCAGGAAAATCAGTAAAATGTGACAACCGATACAGACTTTGTGGAGTTAACACCGAAGATATCACCCACATCATAAGCAGTTGTCCGAAAATGTCATCACGATATTATCTATCGATTAGACATGATGTTGTAGCTAGGACACTCTATAATGAAATCCGTCGGAAGGATAAACCCGAGGACAAAGAAATAAGAACCCACAGTATGGCAGAAATCTACAGTTACTCTATCCAGATTACAAGTTCAGGTTTATACCTGTAATTATTGGTGCATGGGACTTGTAACACACTGCCTAAATACCAATCTTGAGAAATTAGGTTTCTCAAAACCAGAAAGGAAAAAGCTATTTCGAAGACTGCAGACCCAATCCATCACTGGAACTGTAAAACCTGTAAAACTTTCCAGAAGTTTATCATTTAAATATATATGAGCATATCTAGATATGGAACTATATGCATACATACATAAAGCAAAACATACAAATCTTCACACATACATACATACATACATACATACATACATACATACATACCTACCTAAAAAAATACCCTGCTGTTGATGTTGAAATTCCAATGAAGGAGCCTTGGATCTAGGTTAGGAACCGACTCTTTCTCTATTGGCAAGAAATCTTGAAATAAAACTGAACGATGACTATATATATATGTGTGAGTGTGTGTGTATGCATGTATGTATGTATGTATGTATATATATATTCTTTATCTTATGATATTTACTTTGTATTATATTATACTCATTTATTGTGCTTTTAATTATTAATTTTTCTATATGTGATAGTGGATTTTCATCGATGAGTTCATGAAACTTGGTTCTTTTCCCTAAAACTATATATACATA
>NC_068981.1:133025377-133032938 GCF_001194135.2 Octopus bimaculoides
TATATATATATATATATATATATATATATCGCTCAGCCTGTGCAAGACTAAAAACCTAGTGTAGAACTCAATAACGTATGTTTCAGATCAAAGTGTTAGATGACTATGGAGCGGTAATAAGAAAAAGAGATGACATAGGAAAAACAATTTTATGTAATGAATTTCTTAAGTTTACAGGGAATTCTTAGTTGAGTGCCCGAAAAACATCCTGTAGCATCATCGGAACCTCGAATATGAAGTGCAATTTACTTTGGAAAAAAAGGATCACGTATATATATATATATATGCACTATTGGTGCATTAATTAACTATGTATAGGCCTTGCTGTGAGGTTAACAGTAGTTGGTAATTTAAGAGTAAAACGTTGTTTAATATATTCAGATAAGATAAGAGAAGGAATGGAGCAACATGTAACAATTAGACGTTGATCATTAGTATTGAATGATCATAGCTTAATTATAGTTAAGATAACATTTACAGCTGTTTCAGTTTGTTGTTTTTGAGGCAGACTCGTGTTTATCTCGTTCCATGTAACAAACATCATCAGAATAATTTGAACTTTACCAGAGGAGTAAGGCTTTCCATTGTAAGCGGTGGGTGAAGTCTGTTAATTTTGCAATCATTTCTTTTAGATATATATTTCTTGGTGGAATTGGTATATCCTTTAATGATGCTTCTATTGTTTTTTTTTTGCTCCTCTGGTGAAGTTCAAATTATTCTGATGATGTTTGTTACATGGAACGAGATAAACGCAAGTTTACCTCAAGAACAACAAACTGAAACAGCTGTAAATGTTAACTTAACCATAATTAAACTATGCTCATTCAATCCTAATGATCACCTTCTAATTATTACGTGTTGCCCCATTTCTTCTCTTATCTTATTGATGTGACACTACTCTATCCTTCTCCATCCTTCTCCATCCTTCTCTAATTCCCTTTTCCTCCCCTCCAACTTTCGCCGTTTGCTATCTGTCTCTCTCTCCCCTCTTTCTCCTTTTCTCTCTTTCGTTGCTCACACGGGACCATCGTCCATCTTTCTTTTCCTCACGTGACCATTTTTCTTTTCCTGCACGGACTTTCAAAAGACTGCACGTTTTATTTCTCTCTCTCCCATCTTTTCTGTCTTCAAAGAAAATATTTCTGCCAGCGTTCACTATTTTCCTCTCGTTCTGGTCTAACGATCCTCCATGTTTGTTTTCGTTCGGTTTCCTTGTATGTCTCCACCGTTCTATTTTTGTTTCCAGTTTTGACCTTCCATCAATCCTAAATTTTATTTCAAAATTTCCGGGAGCAACTGTCTTTGAAGACACCTATTGTTGTTGGATGTTCGAAATGAGGAGTAGATAGACAGCCGACAACTGTGTTTACTTGTCCTATTTTTACGTATTTTATGTTGTTTGCACAGTTGGTGACGTCCTGTACCCATATATGCACACACACAAAAATATGTGTGTGTGTGTGTGTGTGTGTGTGTGTGTGTGTGTTTGTGTGTGTATGTGTGTGTGTGTGTGTGAGCGTGTACACGTGTGAGTGTATGACCACCGCTCAAAAGCTTTACAACCTGTGTTGATTTGCCGTTCGGTAAAAGAAACTGATAAAAGAAGTACTTAAAAAAATATATACACAATTATTGAGGGCAATTTATTCAACTAAAACCCTTCAAGGTAGTGCCATAGAGAGCTTCAGCCCAACGACAGAAACAAATGAAAGATAAGACAATAAAAGATATGCCGCACGTGTGTCTTTTACAGTGTTCTGTCGTGAGCCGTCGACTCTTCGTTTGAGCAGTTGGTTGGCAAACGCATCGACCTAGAAATCTGTGACTTATTATTCTCAAACAATAAACGTTAATTAGAAAGATGTACTTAGCCGATAACTAGGAATACCAGAAACTTGCAATGATTAGTTTGAACGAAAATCGACGTTTGTATTTCAGACTTGTCACTTTGTTCTAATTAATGTCTTAAAACATTGTTAAATTTGAAACCAATAAACAAACAAACTTGGAGTATGTAAATAACACATTGTAAGAGCAGGCGTGGCAATGTGGTTAAGAAATTAGCTTTGCAACTACATGGTTGAGGCTTCAGTGTCACTGTATGGAACCTTGAGTAAGTGCCTTTTACTATGCCTTGTGAGTAAACTTGGGAGAAGGAAACTGTGTGGAAGCCCGTCGTACACGCATACACGCATACCTACACACACACCCATATATTCTCGTACATATACCTATGAATGTGTGTTTTCGTGTCTATATTTGTTACCCCACTCGACAACCGGTGTTGGTTTGTTGGTCCCCCGTACCTTAGTGGTTCCGCAAAAGAGACCAAAATAATAAGTATCAGATTTAAAAACAAAAAAACACTAGAACTGGAGTCGACCTGTTCGAGTAAAACCCCTTCAAGGCGGTGCCCAGCTTGGTCACAGTCCAACGACTGAAACAAGTAGAAAAATAAAAGTAGTAACATAGGTACAAAATGTAAATTTATTTTTGGTAAATCTTGTGTTTAACCTATTACCTCCCATAATTCTATTAACTGGAATTTTTTTTATAGAACTTTGATTTCTAGCATAAAACAGCCTTAGAAACATGCTGGAATGATCAAAATAACATTTTAAATAGAAATAAGCGAGATATTGGGTGAAAAATTAGCAAACCTCATTTGAATATCAGAAATATACCTAGTAGATATAGCAAAAAGGTTAGATATGTGTAAATATTGACAGATAATTACGAAATTTGTAATTTTTAAGTGATCTCATATGAGATCACTGGTAGGTAATGGGTTAATTTCGAATTTTGAAATAAAGTCGTAATTGTCTCGTTATGTTTTAATTTGAGACAAAGATTGTGCTCATAGTCAGCGCAGATGGCCTTAGAATCAGGTAAAAGTGAAGCAGGGATGTCGCGTTTGAACAACCGTAAAATGAGTTGACAGAGATTAGAAAAATCTGAAGGGTAAATGAATTCCAAAGAGCTGATGCTTGGCGAAGGAAATAAATTGAGGGTCTTTTGGTGATGGAGGGAAAGAGGTGCGGACAGTATGGGTTATGCGGGAGGAGCATGAGGAGAAGTAGGAGAGGAGGAGAGGAGGAGGAGAGGAGGAGGAGACATGAATGAGTCGTGTGCTTGAGTGAAGGTACATTGAAACTTGCCAGCACCAAAACACCTTTGTCTCTTTGTAGTAGAAAATAGCGAAGTGCGGAGCCAGAGCAATTGTGGATTAGAGGTTAACTATAGCCTTCCGTCGGTTACGACGAGGAGGGTTCCAGTTGATCCGATCAATGGAACAGCCTGCTTGTGAAATTAACATGTAAGTGGCTGAGTACTCCACAGGGACACGTATCCTTAACATAGTTCTCAGTGGGTATCAACTTGACACGCTGAATGTGACAAAACCGGCCCCTTTGAAATACAATTACTACTCATCTTTGTCAGCTGGGTAGACTAGGACAAGAACAATGTAAAATAAAGTGTCTTGCTCAAGGACACAACGCGCCACCAGGAATCGAACTCACGGCCTTACGATCATGAGCCGAATATCCTAAGCACTAAGCCACGTGACTACATGGATAAGAGATTGGAATACTTTACTAACAAAGAACAACAATCGTTAATTATATGCAGGGTGCCGTGGGTTTTTAGTAAACGCACACGAAAATGTAATATAAAGTTTACCTAAAATTTCAAAATTATCCTCCTAAAATCATTGGCTTGTGCACCATCTATCTATCTATCTATCTATCTATCTATCTATCTATCTATCTATTTTCCCTCTCGCGACGCTTGTGTGTCTTTGTGTGTATGTGTGTGTGTGTGGTGATATGTTTGCATGTATACATACGTTGTGCACTATAGCAATATATCATACGATATGTGTATATGCATATATATACATTTGTGTATGGGTGTATGTATATACTCACATATGCATATATATATATATATATATATATACTTACACATATGTATGTATATACATACATACCTACATGCATAGATAATCACACACACACATATACATAGCAGGTATTGATGACAATGAATCAAAATATGTCACACATGATAAAACTTAGCAATGTTTATATTTTAGATATTTGATTAGAATTTTAAATGAATTATGAGTTTATTTTTCCTCGTAGTCATG
Organism: Octopus bimaculoides; assembly: GCF_001194135.2. Classification (NCBI taxonomy): domain Eukaryota; kingdom Metazoa; phylum Mollusca; class Cephalopoda; order Octopoda; family Octopodidae; genus Octopus; species Octopus bimaculoides. Next base: position 133,029,528 of record NC_068981.1, read on the forward strand.
TTTTACGAGAGGAAGCGTTAAAGTTGTCCCTTCATCTTTATGGTTGCTCTTGTCTAATCCATAACTGGGAATTTTTCTACACTCTAGAGACTATTCTTACATTATTTTCAGAACAAAGCTAGTGTGTGTACGTGTATGTGTGCATGTGTGAGAGAGAGAGAATGAGAGAGGAATTGAATACTTCATTCTGTCGGCTTTTGTCTTCAGCGTGTATATACGTATTTAATTGCAATAGAAATGTAATGTATTAATTAATTAATATGAGTGATATAATTGAATCATTAAAGTGGCTATATACAACGAAGGGGATTGTAGATATTTGAGCAATTTATACATGGTGCTCTTGTTACCTGCACTGCTATATCTGTAAGTGATTAGATGCAGCGCAGCAAAGCAAATAGCAGAGTTTGATATTTTTCAGTATCCAAGTAATCAGTTTAATGTTTTCTGATTTTTACTTCAAATTCAACAAAAATAAAATGTTTTTCTCTGATGTAAATTGATTTGTTTTGAAGTAAATTGTTTTCCTTTGAAGTAAATTGTTGTTGCTTTGTGTTTCTTTCGCTTTTATGAGCTTTTGAAAATGAATGCTAGTAACGTTCGGGTTCTATTCCATTGCAAAGCTCCTTAAGCAAGTTTTGTCAACCAAAGACTCGAGTAGAACAAATCTTTGTTAGTAAAGTTTGGAAGAGGGAAACTGTATGAAAGCAGGTCCGGGGAATTGTTTCTGTTCTCTTCTGACATGACCATCTGGTTCTGATTTGTCTTTAGCTAAAAGTTCACTCTATTGCAAGCGTCCAGGTCAGGTCTTTAGTTTGAGAAAATCTTCCCACCAGTCTCGAAAGCCATTTAAAAAAAAACGCGAAAGGTACTGCTATTTTACCTTTCACTAAAACATAAAAAATGGTACGAATAATAATTTCTTGTCTTTCTTTTTGTATTTGAGTAGTGATATAAAGAAAGAAATACCTTCGAACTGACTTTCATTGACAAATCGAATGCTTATTACATGCAATATCTTTCCAGACACAAAAGCGGCGAGCTGGCAGAATGGTTAGCACTGACAATGATGTTTCGTGGCTTTTCTCCTGGCCATACGTTCTGAGTTTAAATGTCGTCGAGGTAAACTTTGTCTTTCACCCTTTCGTGGTCGGTAAAATAAGTACCAATTGAGTAATTGATGCTACCTTCCCTAAAAATTGCTGGCCTTGTACCAAAATTTAGAAAGAATTATCTTATCAGACACTTAGGCGACGAGCTTGTAGGATCGTTAGAATGCCGAACAAAAATGTTTTGTGGAACTTCTTACGGATTTACGCATTAAATTCAAAAGTCACCGAAATGGATTTTACCTTTCGTCCTTCCGGGACCATTTGAGCACCGGGATCGATGTATTCCACACACTCTCTAAAATTGCTGTCCTCGTACTAAAATTTGAAACTGTTATCTTATCAAACATTGAGCGAGATTAACAAACAGTGACTTCGTTGGCTTCAGACACACAATATTCCTTGGAACTACATCCTGTCACGAACAGGTTTTATGGAATATCGTCATGCTTTTATGAGGACTTTTCAGAAATCTTATTCCATTATATGTTACAGTGCAAAAATTACCAGTCTGAGTCAGAAAAGGCTTTTCAAAATGGTCTTTAAAATGCTATTAAGGCCGAAGGTACAATTTATTTCCAAAGATTCACCAACTACAAAGATCTTCCAAATATGGGGGTTTCAGGGAAAAGAATGACTACACCTTTATCTTCATTTCTTTTCTCTTTCTTTAACTTACTTTTAGCTTTATACTTTTGGTTTTGTTTTTTCTTTTATATAAGGGTGCTGTGTACCATTCTCCGTTTGTCATGACTTACCAGCGTTACATGGATATTTTGATTAAATTAAATGAATAGATAAATAAAGGAAATGTACCACGTAAGCGCAAAAACAGGTTATTGCACTACAAATATGCACATGAGCTATTGAGTAAAAGAAGGCTTGTTGCTGTTTAGACCCAGATCAACTTTGAACAAGCAGGCCGAGGACCAAAAGGTATTCAACCGTAGCTATGTCTTTTATATTTTTCATATAGAAGAACAACGTTCAAAGTGTACTTTGTTCAAGATAACGGGTTTTGATTTGAAGGAGACTTGCTTGTTGTTGTTAGCAGGTCGAATTTAGTGAGAGAATAACAGAGAAATGAAGAAAATGTGCATGAATGCATATATGTATGTATGTATGTATGCATGCATGTATGTATGTATGTATGTATGTATGTATGTATGTATGTATGTATGGGACTAAATTGTACCTTCGGCCTTAATATGTGTGGAGGCGCAATGACCCAGTGGTTAGGGCAGCGGACTCGCGGTCATAGGATCGCGGTTTCGATTCCCAGACCGGGCGTTGTGAGTGTTTATTGAGCGAAAAACACCTAAAGCTCCACGAGGCTCCGGCAGGGGATGGTGGCGAATCCTGCTGTACTCTTTCACCACAACTTTCTCTCACTCTTACTTCCTGTTTCTGTTGTGCCTGTAATTCAAAGGGTCAGCCTTGTCACACTGTGTCACGCTGAATTTCCCGAGAACTACGTTAAGGGTACACGTGTCTGTGGAGTGCTCAGCCACTTGCACGTTAATTTCACGAGCAGGCTGTTCCGCTGATTGGATCAACTGGAACCCTCGACGTTGTAAGCGACGGAGTGCCAACAACAACAGCATGTATGTATGTATGTATGTATGTATGTATGTATGTATAAATGTGCGATCACTTCGACGCCTGACACGTGGCACACTGTGCACCTGTTCAAGCAATGTCGATTTGACGGCGATAGCGAGCTAATGTGAGGCACGAACATTTGATCATAATAAACAAATCCTTTATGCAGGTCGTTCGGCAAAAAGCGGAAGTCTCATACGTCGTCTTTGACGGGAGAGTCAATCATATGTATATAAACACACACAGACGCGCGCGCGTGTGAATGCGTGTATGTATATGTATACAGATGTATGTGCACAAACTTGAAATAGTATTACATGAGAAAATATTCATTTGAATATACGTGTACTTAAATATTAAATATTGTCGTTGTAAGGACAGTCGCCATAGAATCGGCAATGATTAAACATGTACCAACAACGAAGCAAATTAAGTAGTGCTCGTCTTCTGTTATAGCTATAACTCAGTACAAAATAACTCTACACTTGAATTCTATTCATTATTCTTAATGAAGAGGACACACACCATGTACGTGTTATAGTAGCCTGAAGTTAAACCGAGTTAATTGACTATAAAACTCGCCTGACACGGTATCAAATACACACGCACTCACAAACGCATACACACACGCGTACACACACACCCGTACATACATACAGACACACACACACACACACACACACACACACACACACACGCA
>NC_068981.1:133032948-133038630 GCF_001194135.2 Octopus bimaculoides
CACACACACACACACACACACACGCACACACACACACACACACGCACGCACGCAACGTGCGCGCGCTAGTAGCAAGAAAAAAGAAGCTAAACTGTGCTGCTGTTTTAAGCTAAACAGTGTTTCAATGTATGATTACTTTTTAATTCTTTCCATTCATGAATTGTAATTATTTTATTCCCTTAAGATACGTTTAGATAATAGAAAAGATTAGTCTGGTTGTAATGGATGATATATAATAAGCTGCACACAACTATTATATTGTTTGCAATGGTTGGCGTTCAATTTAGATCACTTGCGAGGAATTAAAAATCCCGAGAAAATTGCAAATAAGTCAATACATTCTGTTCGCAACGTGATTGATTTCTTGTAATAAATATTAGAAACTATAGAAAAATGTCCAAAATATCTGTATATTTTTTGCGTTAAACAACCATTTTACAATTGGGATATGGAAGCACTTGAATGAATCACTTCATTATTCCACGCTGGAACTATCTTTGATACTCAAACTAAAATGAATCTCTGATTCATATTAATCTAATGCTTAAAGCGATTCCCAACGGCCCAGCTATAGCGTTTGAAAAGAACATCATTCTTCATTATGATTGCATTTTCGAAAGCAGATAAAAAAACTTGTATGTGTAATAATCACGATCGTTTTATCCATCCATACAATAGCCAATAATATTAAATGACAAATATTAAGTAATTGTAAAAAAAAATGCTAAAAAAAATTACCACATCCCCATAAAAACCTACACAAAAGGTGAAAGATAATTAATATTCGATTGTTTAACAAATAAATAGTTAAATAAGATCTATTAGAGCAATTTTTTTTCACAATAGAAACTATTCATCCATTCTATTACACAATATATTTCGATATTGAAAGTATTATATTAGAAATTCTCTACAGCATATAAAGCAGAATAATATATTATTTCCTGCATTGATGTATTAGAAAAGAGTCGAAAATAAAATAGTTATTGATTTAAAGTGGTAGGAAGTTGAGGAAGAGATGAAGTTCATTGATTAATTGACATATGATATGTTAACATACATCAATTATAATTTCAGTCAAATGTTGATAACGTCTTCCGGATAGCAGATGTATTGCCTCTGGAATAATTATTTCTACGCCTGTCGCTAAATGAGGAAAAACATAAGCTATTTTTGGCGAACCAGACAACAATTAGGAGAAATTAAAAGTTAAACTTTTCGAAAACTTTAACGTATATTGACGGCACTTCTAACTGATAACATCTGCAGCGTACAATTTAATTCATTCTACTCCATCATTGCAAAATTTAAATTTTCAATATTGCTTTGCAGGCATTTTCCTTTCAAACATTCAGCATCTTCATTGAGTTTAAGTGGAAAGTTATGAAGTCATAACCAAGGTTATGTAATTTCAGTTGTCTGTATTAGTATTTTTAGTTAATAGTATTTCCAGTTAACTGCTGTTCTTCGGTATTCTCTTTGATATATGTAACAATATAACAGAAAATTAATCGCTGTTATAATTCATTACTTCCACAATGAAATCTACATACTGTCAATACAACAGGAGAGAGCTGTTATAATTGTAATTATTATATTAATTTTACTGGTTTCAGTAATAGGACTGCAGTCAGACTTGGGCATCGCTCTTAAGACTATTGCCGTTTATGCTGAAATCAGTAAATTAGAGCAGCATATTTGGTGGCTTATATCATAATTGTAAGATGCACTTCAATTTTGGTAGGCTTTAAAAAAAAAATCAACAACAACAACAAAAACCAACTCGCTTACGTCACATATTTGCAGCTCTGCTAACAATCAAATTATTTTAAATTTCATATGTTCTGATTCTATTGAACTTCTAATATTTTCAATCAAAAGCCTTTATTTACCCTTTCGTTACAAGAATTTGATACCAGCTGAAGATTCACTATGCACTTACATAATGTTTTTTTGCTCGCCTCTACTCTTTATGAAATGTATTTTAATCCAATCATTTATCGTATATCTGTCATATATTTATCGTTAAAGTCATTAATTAGTGTAGTCTTTACTACATGACCTGGCAAATTATTTCATTCATTTATAACTTTTGAAAAATAAAATATTTCCTAATGTCTGGAGAATACTGTTTCTTATAAAGTGTATAATGGTGACATCTCAAATATCCATCTTCTCTGTAAAAGTGTACGAACATTTATATTATCAAGTCCTTTCACAATTTTAAATACTTTTATCATATCTTCTCTTCGTCTTTTCTCCTTTAAACTTGTGACTCTCGGTTTTACATTTTTCTCTATCACATCGATTTCTTAATTATGATAGCTATTTTCGATGCTCTCCTCTGGATCCATTCAAGAACTTCTATACCCTTTCCAAGCTAAGGTAACCAATCCTGTACCGCGTGCTCAGGCGTTGTCAAAGGGTACCCATTGTATAGAATCTTAAACGCTTCCTCAATGAAGTAGGCAAAAGAACGTTTTATTATTTTTAACGTTTAATTTCTTTATTGTTATTTTTTGCTTTATAATTTCTTCAACATATTCAGCCCATTTCAAAATTCGAACTACTACATATTTTCACATCCTTTACTGGTCTGTTGTTGTCAAAGGTTTTCCATTCATAGAATACTGCAATATTAAGCTACCATTTTCACACTCCATAACCTTACATTTTTCAGTACAACAAAAGCATCCATTCATTTGACAACTTCTCCAGTCTATTTGAATTTCCCTATAGAATGATGCTTCTATGCAGAATTTGTACATATTTATATATATTTTTGTATCATCAACAACTATCTTACATTTGCAGTGTAACGAAAATGTATATCACTTATATACATCATACAAAAATTATGGACCCCAAATACCGATCCCTGATGTTCCACAACTTACATTTTTTTCCCCATTCGATCTTATTCCATTAACTGATACCGCACTGTTTTCTATTAGGTAAGAAAGCTTCAATCTATGCCAGGATATTTCTTTGAAAGTTATTTCTGAATAATTTATGTAGTAATGTAACTCATGGCATGTTATCAAAAGTTTTGCTAAAATCTAAATAAATTGTATCGAAATTATGATTGTCATTGTGCATCTCTGTTCAATCATCCTATTTATCTGATGAATTTTGTTAGATCTGGCTTACCAGGTATAAATTACCTGATATATCGCATTGATGATGCATTATACTTTATCTATTTTTTTATCTTTTACTTGTTGCAATCATTAGACTGCGGCCATGCTGGGGTATGACCTTGAAGGATTTCTAATCGAATGAATCGACCCCGGTGCTTATTCTACCGGTTCTCTTGCGGAACCGCTAAGTTACGGAGACGTAAACACACCAACACCGGTTGTCAAGTTGTATTAGGGAACAAACATAGGCACACGCAGCACGCGCGCACACATACACACATCTATCTATCTATCTATCTATCTATCTATCTATCTATCTATCTATCTCTCTATATATATATACATACATATACATATATATAATGAGCTTTTTTTCAGTTTCCGTCTATCAAATCGACTCATAAGGCTTTGGTCGGCTCGAGGCTAGAGAAGAAGACGCTTGCCCAAGGTGTCATGCAGTGAGACTGAACCCGGAACCATGTGGTTAGGAAGCAAACTTCTTACCACACAGTCGCGCCTGAGCCTAATGTAATTATTTTTGATAATAAAACCTAAATCTTTCTTTTGGCCTATAATTGCTTGTTGATTTTGCTCCCAATTGGGTTTTTTTCTCTCTAATTCAAGATATTTCTCTTAGTGACTTTTTAAACAAAATTGTAAATGGTGGCGCTATAACATCTAACCCTTTTTTCAATAGATTTTGTCAGGACCTACAGACTTATAAAAATTTAAAGTCTTTAAGATTTTCTGAATGAATGTCTTCCGTTTGTATACCACCTTTTATCTTTAATTTTTCCTTTTTCACTTGTTTCAATCATTGGGCTACGACCATACTGGGGCCTCGCCTTGAAGACTATAGTCGAACAAATCGACCCCAACACCCATTTTAAGCTTGATACTTATTTATATTGATATTTTTACCTTGAGTTATAGGAACGTAAACAAACACAGGTCATAAAGCGGTAGGGAAAACGTAAAGACAAGCACACACATGTATAAGACGGTCTTCCACACCGTTTCCGTTAACGAATTTCAGTCGCAAAGTATTAGTCAGTCTGAAGCTATACAAGATGGTACTTGCCTAAGGTGCCGCGCAGTGGAAGTGACTGAAACTACCTGGTCTCAAAGCGATTTTCTTAATCATACAGCCATTTAGCATTACCAATAGGATACATGGTTGTTATTTGTTCCTTTTCAAGCTATGCCTAGCTCATAAGGACCGGTTTCTCAGTTTCATTGGTGTATAGATTCCCCACCTGGACGGGACGCCGGTCTGTCGCAGAAGAGCTGCTACATGCAGGAGGAAAGGGTGAGAGAAAGTTGTGGCGAAAGAGTCAGCAGAAGTTCGTCATTACTTTCTGCCGGAGCCGCGTGGAGCTTAGGTGTTTCGCTCATAAATACGCACATCACCCGGTCTGAGATTCGAACCCACAATCCCCCAACCACGAGTCCACTGCTCTAACCACTAGGCCATGTGCCTCCACAGAATACATGGTGGTCGATATCAACTTCAAGACTCTTCATTCTCATTGTTAAACAGTAACTTTACTGATCCGTTCAAGGATAACACTTGAATGTCATCTTCCTTATTTAATATTGACTGACACAAAGAAATTGTTTACTTCCACAGACGTTAGAAAATCTCCATTAACTTTTTCCAAATTGTAATAGAGACATTTTATAGTTTTCTTTCTTTTTACATTTATGTAATGCTCTCGGATTCGCTTTGAGTTTTTGGACCAAATTATCTCCATAAGTTCTTTTCTCAGAACAAATTACTACTGCAAAAGTAACATTCACTACAAATGCTGTGTACACCGAGTGTACATTTTTCTCTCTTTTTTTTTTACATCTTACCCGTATTTAATTTTCACTGCTTTAGCCTTTAAGGATTTCCTATATATCCAAGTAACATTTTATCTTAAGTCTTAAGTTTAGCTTACGTCACATAACATCTTACAATTTCGTTATATTTTTGCATGAAAATTTTCTACTCATCACAGACATCCTGGTCAACAGCAATTCTCCCGAATTTAGCCGTAAGCATTCTCTATTTCTTCATATTCTTCTTACTGGTAGTTGCATTGCTTCTATAATACTTGCATCACTGTTTATACTCTACACACTATTGAAAAGTTATTATAGTATGATCACTGTGGTCCAGTGGTTCAAGTTATTCATCCAATCTCACTTTCTACATCATATAAATACATACATGCATATATACACATACATACATGCATACATACATACATACATACATACATACATAAATACATACATGCATGCATGCATGCATGCGTGCATGCATACATACATACATACATACATACATGCATGCATACATACATACATACGTGCATACATACACACATCATATATAAATATATGTGGTTGTGTTTGCTTGTGTGTGTATGTTTGTGTGTGTGTGCATGAAAAGGGGGTTTATATATTTGCAAGTGAGAATAAAGGGATTTGAAAACACACCTAAGTCTTAAATCTAATTGTTGTTTTAAGAGTTTTTACAAATTTAGTAAAATAC
>NC_068981.1:133038837-133043005 GCF_001194135.2 Octopus bimaculoides
TATATCCTCAGCATCACGTCTAGCGTATTTGATCTATTTCTTGCTCGCGTTCTTGTAATTTCAAAAATACACAAGATAATTTTATCCGAGATTTTGTAAATATCTATTTGGTGTATTATCTGGTTTTCCCATAACTTTATTTTTGCACCAATTTATTTCTGGATAATTAAAATCTCAAACTAATAAAAAGTTGTCAATATTTTATATTGATGTTTTAGACAGAAGCACTAGTAGTCAATCTAAATTTATCGAATATATCGAAGATTTCTTCGATATAAGCTATCGAACAAAATTTTATTTTTTCCTCTGGTTATTTTAACTCATAGTGCTTCTTCAAAGAGATCTACATTGAAAATGTCTGCCACTTCAAAAGTAAATTTGTCTTTAATGTAAACTATTAAGCCTCCTCTTTTAGTATTGCTGTCCTTCCTTATTAACTTGTAATTACTCAGCTTTATTACACTGTCAACAATATTGTCATCCAACCACCTTTCATTGACTGCTGACTGCTATTATTACCTGGTTTTAAAACTGAAACGCTATTTTCAAATTCCACAAAACTTTCCGTAAGAGATATACTTTGTGAACTTCTTTACAGTTACTTTACTTGTTTTCATTCTGATAGTCAATACCATTCAGAGGCGGCATGTTGGCAGAGTCGTTACAGCTTCAGATAAGATACTCTGCAGAATTTTTCTGACTTTTCCACTAATACCGACGTATTATCCAGTGGAGATGTTTTTCTGACTAATGCCGACATATTATCTAGTGTAGATGTTGGCCTACTCTGTCATGTCTTGATTTATACTCCACAGATGCTTACACACCCAGAGATTAGGTGGTTCACACTTTCAATCCCATCGTTGCAGTATCGGGACTTTGGATCTACTTCATTTTTCATCAGATTGGCTTGATATTTCCAGGTCAGTAAGCTCTGATCCTGAGCAACCAAGCTGAAGCTGTCGCTCTCTGCCTTTAGCCCTGAGCACCGTACCCACCGATGGTTGTACTTCTGGTCTATATCAGTTTGTTTGCTACGGGCCACATATTTACCATGCAGAGGGTTTTGTTCCCACCTATCAGCCAATTGTTCAAACGCATTTTGATTTGGTATTCATTCACCTTCTTTGCAACAATAGTTGCAAAGAATTTTTTGCTCTCCTTCATAACAGAATGAAGCTATTTATATCTCCCGTTGGTTTTCAATGAGTTTTAGTATCCACTTTTTAGACACCGTTATTATTATTATCATCATTATTATTATTATGGAGTTAAGGAAAAACTTAGAATCCTTGTTCTGCCAGTGGTACCGGTGTTGTATAAACTAATTCTACAAGTATCAAATGACGAAACTGCTGCCTATGCATTCACCCATTCTAGCAGCATTGTTCTGTTATTTCCTGTCGGATGGATCTAAATGTGAGCTGAGTCAATTCCATTTCATCGCAAAGGAAGGGCAGCCATTTACTTCCTATAGCGATGGCGAAATAGACAGTGCGATCGATACGATTGAGAGTTTCATGACGGCGATTTTCATTTCCGGCTAAACGTTCAACTTTTTCAAATGACACGTGATGAGGAGGGTAGTGGCGAAGTAGGAAGTGCTTCTCTCTAATAGGTTTCCTAAGAAACCTGTGAGAACAGCACGTTTGATTTTGTTAGATGGTTCTACTCTAACATAGCTAACTACTGGATAAAGATATTATCTGCTGCTCAGACGTTTCAGACAAACGTTAGTCATCCAAGAAGAAGGAGAAGAAAAAGAAGGAAGAGGGGGACCGAGAACATAAATAGAAGGGAAAAGAAGGAAAAGAGAAAGAAGAAAGTATTATCATCATTATTGAGAGAAAGCAGCGCGTACCATCAAAGTGACACTGGGGTACAAATATACGAAACCCAATATACCCATCATGACTACCTGTCTGATAAGGGTACACCAGGAACATAGGGCACAACCATATGTGTGTGACATGGGGATATCATAACAAGATAAACAGAGCATAACCTTGCATATAGACCCTAGAACTTTCTTCAGGTTGAGTAGCCCATTCAGGTTGAGTAGCCCATCCAGGTCAAAAGGTCCCTGAATAAGGGTTGTTTAAATGTATTGAACGAAAGGCTCACGTTTCCAGATGTGAATTATTCAAACCCCAAAGAATCCTTCTCAACACATGGTTATGATGCTCCATCACTACTTCTGCTCGTGATCAGAGATGCACATATCGTCAGCCACTAAGGGATATGCTCAACTGGTTAAGGGCAGGCAACTGACAAGCAAATCTGTTGTATAGAGCAGAATATTTGCTGTAGCCCATCTTTTATATCAAAGCAATACATGTACATGATACCACTTCCAGCCAGTCTAGATCAGAAGCCATGATAACCAGTGTCCGGTATTGCATGAGGGCTATTATTATTATTATTGAGTGAGAGAGCAGTGCATACCATCAAAGTGATACTGGGGTAAAATATACGAAGCCCAGTATACTCATCTGATAAGGGTACACCAGGCACATGCATCACATTACATGGTGATCTCATATCAAGGTAAACAGCGCATGACCTTGCAGGTGGGACCCAGTTAGAATTTTCCTCAGGTCGAGTAGCCCATCCTGCTCAAAAGGTTCTTGAATAAGGATTGTTTCAGGATGTTGAACGAAACACCCTTGTTTCCAGAGATGAATTATCCAAATTATTCTCTCAATACATAGCTATGATGCTCCCCTCCACTATTTCTGCTCATGATCAGAGATGCACATATCGTCAGCCACCGAGGGACATGCTCAACTGCTTAAAGTCAAACAATTGACAAGCAAATCTGTGGTATTGAGCAGAATATTTGCTGTAGCCCATCTTGTATATCAAAACAAAACAATGTACATGATAATACTTCCAATCAGTTAAGATCAGCCATGAGAGCCACTGCTTGGTATTGCATCAGGGCATTTATTATTATTATTATTATTATTATTATTATTATTATTATTATTATTATTATTATTATTATTATTATTATCATTACTGTTATTAAGGCGACGAGGTGGCAGAATCGTTAGCACGCCGGCGGAATGCTTTGCGGTGTTTCGTCTGTCGCTACGTTCTAAGTTCAGATTCCTCCGAGGTAAACTTTGCCTTTCATCCTTTCGGGGTCGAAAAGCTAAGTACGAGTCAAGTACTGGGGTCGATGTGATCGATTGTCTCCCTCCCAACAAAAATCGGGGCCTTGTGCCTATGGTAGAAAGGATTATTATTATTATTATTATTATTATTAGTAGTAGTAGTAGTAGTTGTAGTAGTAGTAAGTGGTGTAGTTAATAGTGGTAGCTATAGCAAGTGACGCAGTAATTTTAACGTGACGAAGGCGACAGAGGCAACAACGATGACCACATAGATGAAGACAAGTATTGACGATGATGATGACGATGATGGTGGTGGTGGTGTTGGTGGTGTTGCTGGTAATGATGATAGGAATGCTTTTAACATTTCACTATTGATAGTATTGTGTGGTGTTGCATGATACACAGTGGAGTGTGTGTGTGTGTGTGTGTGTGTGTGTGTGTGTGTGTGTGTGTGTGTGTGTGTGTGTGTGTGTGTTTGTGTGTTGTGTGTGTGTGTGTATGATGAACCACTTAAAGTAAAAGCTAAAAGTACCAGTAGATATCTGTAATAGAATATCATTATTTTCTGGCAATAATTTCAGTTTCAAAACTACATCATGTAAATATATGATAAAAAATATTCTAATCTTGGTAGCTCAAGAGAATTTCGTTTTAGAAACCCCCAGAATTCTATATTCTGGTTTTTAAATCTTCCAAAACACTTTCTGGGTATTATTTATTGCCCAGCAATAAATGGCCGCTCAAATAGTCAAGCACACACACATACCAATACATATATATATATATAGTCACGATATTGTAATTATTACACAAACATGTATATATATGTATACGTGTATGTATGTATGTATGTATGTATGTATGTATGTATATATATATATTGCATGTGTGTGTGTGTGTACCCATGAGTGATGTCATATACATTTGCATATACTTCTACAAATATATATAAATATGCATGTTGTATAGTTGTATACATGTATGCATATATAGATATATATATATATATACATACACATGCATATATATATATATATATATATATATAT
>NC_068981.1:133043838-133044855 GCF_001194135.2 Octopus bimaculoides
TGGCCGCTCAAATAGTCAAGCACACACACATACCAATACATATATATATATATAGTGTAGTATTTTAGGATGGTAATGTGTTTTACTTTTGTCAAATAAACACACGCACAATATACTCCTTCTTCACTTCAGCTTTATTACTATTCTTATCTCAGTGTCCTTTGTCTTGAATCTTTCATCAAACATCATGTGACCTCTTCAACGACTCTCTGTCTTACGTGTGTCCTGCTATCTTGTTTTTCACATACATTACACATAAATGCAAAAATGTATTTATAATCGTCATCATCATTATCCTTATTTTCATGCTCATCATCGCGTCGTTCATAGACGAATCCAATCAACCACTTGTGTCCCAAAATCCCCTCTCCTGCATTGTTCTGGGTGGATCTTCCTTCGGTAGATCAGATTCTTCAAGCAGTTGGTTGATAAATGTCCTGGTAGGACACCCCACTAGGTTGTTGTCTCTGCGTTGGTCCCCACATCACCATTTGATTCACAACTTGATCATTACTTTGAAAGCATTATCCAAAGAATCTCTGTTCCCTTTCCATTGTGGTGGAAATAACAGTTAGAAATTACTACAAAGAACCTGGTTTGTCGTATGGAACAGCCTTTGCTACAAAGTGTTGCTCTCAGACATTTTGCGTATGCTTCTTGTTTTCTTTGCAATGTTTTATATATACGATGTTGGTACTGAAAAGTTCCTGGTTTTAAGAGTTTCACGAAAGGCCAGGTTGAAGGCTCAACTTTTCGAGTTCTTTTACTGGACTTAGAAAAATGAAGAATCACTGCAATAAGTGTGTGGAACTGAGAGGGGAATATGTTAAATAAAATCATAATTACCTTATCCTCCTGTATTTTCTTTTACCCAAAGCCAGGATCTTTCAGCACCTCCTTGTGTATGTGCGTGTGTGTATTATATATATATATATATATATATATACGCGTCTGTGGAGTGCTCAATCTACATACATATGTATGTATATATGTATGTATATATATATATATATATAT
>NC_068981.1:133045041-133049771 GCF_001194135.2 Octopus bimaculoides
TATATATGTATGTATGTATGTATGTATGTATGTATGTATGTATATATAGTTATTAATTGAAATTGTTCGCAATACATTCCTGGGGCGGGCAAACCTGCAATCAATCACATTATACAATGTGTCCTTTTTTTAAATTTAAAGTTGTAGGTGTGGCTTGAGGAACAGTCGGCTATTACTCTTAGCAAAGTATTTGACATTGTAGGGACTCTCTCGCTGGCTGCTGTTTTATTAATATATTTGTTTAGTTCCTTGACAACCTCGTTTGAGAAGACGTATGACACAAGTAGTTCAAGTCGTAACCAACCAATGCATATTTATCCAGGATCACGTTACCGGATGTATTCTTCACCTTTTAACTCATTAGGATACCAGGGAAATATAGCGGCAACTTCTAGCACATTCACTTGTTGGGTTGTTTTAGTATCTTCGTAAAGATGGAAAGAAGATCGGTGATCGAAAGATTTGAGCTAAGACCTAGACGGACAGTAGTAAATACCACCACGTGTTTAGTCAAACCTTCTACTGTTCCTTCTATCTCACCACACTCGTGAGAGAAAGGGATAGTCAACTAAATCTGCCATAACATATGACTGGTGAGTATTGAAAGTGCAGTCATTTTAGCCGTTACCCGCAGTTATCAATCTTATTTTGGCGCGAAACCCAGTGTACCATTTTCTCCAAAGGATAGAACACATTGCTACGTTTTACAGACAACCCTAACACACCTAATTTTGATATGATATTAAGTCACACATAAATCGTTTTAGAGAGGGAATTTCTTTATACAAAATATGTAGTAAGATAGTATTTTGAAAGGTAAATAAAATTTGATTCAAATAAGTGTTTATAAATTTTGTTACCAAACATTTCCTGTTACCTGGAATTTTTTTCCCTTTCTTTACGGAACCGTCTTTGAAAAACCTTGATTTATGTATTTTATTCATTGCTAGGTAGTTTCTGTTTACATGCTGCAATGATGATTCCTTACTTTGATACAGGGATACAAATATTGTAGAGGACGGACGATAGAGCTGTAACCAGATATTCTATGGCAAGGCATTTTGTCCCCTAATAAGCCTAATACGTTGTTTCTAAACCTTCCAGGCATAAAAGTTATTTGTTTTCAGTTATTATACGGACGTCACGACGGGGAACTGCCTTGAAGGGGTTTAATCGAACAAATAGACCACAGTACTGATTTATAAGTCTGGTTCTTATTCTATCGATCTCTTATACACTGCATTTAAACCTTCCAATATTAGAGTTCAAAGCAAACTCCATTGAACAATTTCTGTCTCCTCAAAACAAAACGAAATAATGGTGACTACTACAATATCCTAGTAGACTTTAAACTACACCCAGTAAAGAAGCCCTGGTTAGCGAGTTCCATGAATTTGAGGAGTGTGGAACCACTATTGTTGCCGGGTCAATTCTAACCAAATTTCTATCTCTGTATTAATTAGCATATCCCTGAATTGAGTCTGGAAGACGGTTACTCACAGACATTCAAAGAGACCCCAGGTCAAATGAGGCCCTTTAGCTCTTTGGCTGCTCATCAAAGAGGAGGTAAGTCTATACAAATCCCGCATCCTAATTACCACTGGGCCCTAGACAGGTATTGCACCAGACTAGTACAGGTCTGAAGAACAAGAAAACGGGACTGGCTCTGCATAAGCCACTATAATAATATTCCTCGTGCAGGTTGATCTGCAGATCAAGTTCTAAGACTACATTCGCTGAAGTGACGAGAGAATACAGCAACAACTATAAAGTAAATACCAATTCTCGTTGATTTAATTTGAGGTTGTAAATC
Source organism: Octopus bimaculoides (assembly GCF_001194135.2). Taxonomy (NCBI): domain Eukaryota; kingdom Metazoa; phylum Mollusca; class Cephalopoda; order Octopoda; family Octopodidae; genus Octopus; species Octopus bimaculoides. Next base: position 133,046,855 of record NC_068981.1, read on the forward strand.
GCGGTCGTAAGTGCCTTAGAGAATATACTATATCTCATGGAACCGCGTTCGCAAATAGGAATGGTGGATGCTAGAGTAGATGTTTGCTTTTGTGTTCACAAATCGTTTTCGATTCTCAGCGCCGCTAATGTTCTTTAGAAAAACATAAAGGACCAAATATTTCATCTCACCGTACAAATATAACAGAGGAATTGTACCTTTTAGGAATGAACGAATGGGATTAAAGAAAGAATCGCCATGGAGTAAATGTTGGCTACACTTGCGGACAGCCGAATTTGTAACACGGCTTCCATTCTAGACTCATTCTACTAAACCTGTAACTATAACAATTGAGACCATGCGATAATGAATGCTTGAACAAAACACATATAAAGACATACACCTCATACACGCGCACACACACACACACACTCATTAAATATGTCTAAAAATACAAAGCTTTGTGTTCAAATGAAAAAAATATCAAACAAACCTAATATACTCATTATGTCGGACATGAATCTACCGGGCAAATATCCAGAATTAGAATTAGATAATTGACAAATAAGCAACGTAATTTAAAATTTTAACTGTAATATTTCTATAATAATAATAATGATAATGATAATAATAATGATGATGATGATGATGATGATGATGATGATGATTATGATGATGATGATGATGATGATGATGATAATAATAATAATAATAATAATAGCAACAACAACAACAGTAATAATAATATTAAAAAAGGAAAAATGGTTTCCTCGAATATTTTGAATATTCTCTATTTAGAATATTTGGCAGTTATATTTCACTAGAGTTTGCGTTTGAGAAAAAGTAATGAATATATAAAAAAAATGGACAATAAAATAAAATGAAGCATGTATGCATATACATGCCGCCTCCCTACACTTTTCAACAGTTATTTGACAGTTATATTTCGACAAAGTTACTAGTTGAGAAGAAGGAAAAAAAAGTAACCATTATATATGCGACGAACGAAAACAAAATATTTTGCTAAAAGTGATATGTGTGTGTATATATATATATATATATACATTCATACATACTTTCATACACATACATACATACATGCGCCACAAAATAAACAAAGCACTATATATGTATTTGTGCGTGTTTGTGTATATGTGTGCAATCACAAATGTATAGATTTGCAAGTGTGACTGGTTGTGCATGTGTTTATACATCCATACATACGTGCATACATATATTTACGTACAAATAGGCATAAATACACCTATGTACATGGTATACATACACAATGCATATATATCTATATATATTCTTTGATAACAGTAAGTGAACTATATATCATGGTATCAAAATATTTTCTCCAATAAAATATTTTTGATTTCTCTTAATTTTAGTTTTGGCTTGAAAAATTTATCTAGGAAACGTTTGTCCATTTTTATACGTATGTGTAATGCTGTTTGTATCTTTGGGAATATATATGGCTGCGTTGATATGTAAACTTGGAGCAATATGCTTGTATGCTCCTATATAATGCATGGTTAATATTTCATGGAAAATCTGTAAGTTTATACGTTCAGATGTTTTTTTATGATAATTTATATAAATGCTTTTATTTATTTTTTATTTCTTTCTAACGCTGTTTTTGTTTCTGCTTGCCTTTCTTTCTTTCTTTCTTTCTTTCTTCCTTTCTTATATACATATATATAAGCAATAAACTATCGTTATATATGCAAATATAATAAACCATTATTATTATTATTATTATTATTATTATTATTATTATTATTATTATTATTATTATTATTACAGTGAAAATCTGGTAGATTCTTTACCGCTTCTTTGGACAAATTTCTTAGCGGCATTTCTTGCGGCTTTTTATCTTCTGAGTTCAAGGTCGACTTTGCCAGTCGAGGTCGACTTTGCTAGTCATCCTTTCAGGGAAGATAAAATAAATACAAATTGAGCCCTGGGGTCGTTGTAATCAACTTAACTCTCCCCTTAAAATTGTTTGCTTTGAACCAATTTAAAAAGACAAGTATTTTAGGGTCTTTTATTCTCTTCTGCCGAGCCTTTCAAAGAACAACCGTGTAAGGTCTTTTATTGCCTTCGTTTTAATTAAAGAAAAACAATACTTCAATGACTACCATGGAGGAGATGATCATAAGTATTATGCACCCTAAGTTACTGGAATAAACTTGAAAACCTAGAAACCAATACTGTATACAACTAGCTGAATAACCTTCCCAACTTAGGTAATAGGTAAGATAACTGTATATTTAAAGAATAAATTATGTCCCTTGGAAAATTTGTATCAATGCAAGAAGACATGCTGCTTCCTCCTGAATTGTTTTTCAGAATACGAGGGGGAGATGAAAACGTTCCTGGCTTTAAAGTTGTCGCAAAAGATCTGGTTGAAGGCCCAAACTTCCGGGTTCTTTTACAGGGCTTAGAAAAACTGTGTGAATCTGAAAGGGTATATGTTGAATAAAATCATAATTAACTGATCCTCCTGTATTTTCTTTTACGTGAAGTCAAGGACTTTTTAGCACTCCTTCGTATGCTATGGTAGCTTTAAAAGTCGGCATTTAAAGTACAAATCTAGCTTAAACTAACATCCAAAAGAAATACACAACATTGCCAAACTATATCTGGTATTTAAAATGTCACAATATTGACAACTTTAATATAATTTGCTCTTTAACGCATTTTGCCAACAAGTGCAACTTTTCTGAAAATTACTGTAGCTACACAGCAGCGGCGAATATATTTCATCTTTGCCAAAAACAACAGATAATTTAAACAGATCATAATGATTTTCTAAGTATCAACATAAGAACAAGCTCCAGCATTCCGGCTTTAGTGGAGACATAGAACCAGATTAAACACAAACACTCAAACAACAAAATCCCCGCAGTCCATTACGTTTTTGATAAACTGG